>NW_009954236.1:195015-202828 GCF_000747805.2 Chaetura pelagica | reverse complement strand
GGGTCCCGGGCTCGGGAGGGCGGCGACAGCCCCGGTCCCCGCCCCGGGGGAGCGCGGGTCGCCCTGAGGGTCCTGAGCTGAGGCAGAGCCCGGAGTGATGCGGGAATATTCCCTTGGTCCTGAGCACCCTGCTGCGGCAGGGAAAGTGGACGCAGGGACCTCCGGGGTCCCTCCTGTTAGAAATGAAAATGTAGTGTTGGTTTTGCATTCTAGTGTTAGAAACATAGTGTCAGGTTTGGTTTACATCCTAATGTTAGAAATACATAATTTGTTTGAGATAAGTGAGATATCTGTATATTCTAAGGACGCCAGGAGGGGTTTATGGCCCAAGAAACTGAGGGAGTGAATTGGGCTCCACCTGGGGATCTAAAGGTGGATTTATGGCCCAAGATCAGACCCAACAAAGCCACTTCTATCTTGCTCACAGGGCAGGATGACACCAGTAGGTTTGTTAATTGGGAAGACAGCCCAGGGGGCAAGAAAGGTCAAAATTTTACCTTAAAAGGTAAAAAGTAACCTGCTAGAATGGAATGTGTAAACAGGGGCGGGAAACTTATAGGAGAATTTGAGGCGTTGGATGGGCTGTGAAGCCTGGAGTGCTCAGCCAGTGGGGAAACAGGGGAGGGAACTTTGCGTCGGGAATAGGGAATGTAAACCGTTATTCACCTCACTATGGGTGTGCCTGCTTGTTTAGGTCACCCGTTCTTGCAAGAATGTAAATAAACTGTGCTTCGTTGAAGGATCTGTGTGGGCCTGTTAATTGGCACGACAAACGTTTCTCACACCTTCCAACCCCTGTGATGGTATCACAGGGAGAGCTGAAGCATTAACAAAGGTGGGGACAGTGCCCCGATGTTGGAAGAAGGGTAGGTTTTCTCTAGTCACTTTCCACTTGTTTTTTTCCCTGCCCAGTCTCTCAGAGCGAAGCCAAAGGTCCCCAGTCGAGTTCTGGAATGGAAGAAAGCCTCAGTCATTTTCACACAGCCAGGAGCATCTCAGCTACGTACCAAGCAAACCACCATCTCTGCCTTCTTCAGCACCCAGACAGGTAACGTGGCCCTGCAGGAAAGAAATTTTCAGGCTGTCATAAGAAACCCATCTTGCTTTATTTTTTGGCAGCTTAACTGGGCAGAAAAGTATATTTTCAAGTGAAGAGAGTAAAGGTTAAAGGTTTGAATTCCTCAAAGTAATTTTCTTGTGATCATTAATCGAAATGTAAGCACCTTCTACAGTGTTAGACTGCAGCATAAGTAGCAGCACTCACAGCCAGTCCTCAGTCTGAACTCTAAATGTTTAAACACAACAAGCTTTACTCCCTACAAACCTGGAGTTTGCAGTGGAGTGTTGGCTGAGCCCAGGAGCCAATACAAACCATCCAGGAGGCAAAATGCCCAGTTCTGGGTTGCCTGGTGGTCTCACATAAAGGACAACAGACCCTCTCTCCAGTTGCTCTGAGAGGTGTCAACAGTTTGCCAGGGTCACTCAGTCCATAACAAGCATCCAGGAACGGAGCTGTGGGCAGTGACTGCCCCTGTGTCCCTGCTCTGCCTTTATCCAGTTCTGTGTCGTTTTCAGATGAAAAAGACAAAGAAAACTGCAGGCCATCTCCTTTCATCCCGAACAAAGGCTGTAAAGAAAAAGGTCTGTCTCTGGCTGCCTGCCCCGTGAGGATCTTGGCTCTGCCCCGGGAGGAGGCCCAGAAATGCCCCTTGGGAGCCGGGGAGCAGCTGGTGCAGGTTACAGCACAGAGAGCACCCTCCTCACCTGCTCCTTTCAGAGACTCTTCCGTGTTACAAGCCGAGTCCCGCAGCACCCGTGGAGCCTCCTGCGGGATGGGAGGGGATTCCTGCTCCTTCAGCCTCACCCAGGACTCCGAGGGCAACCGAGTCATCGCTCACCGAAAGGAATCACAATTACTTGCTGGAGAAACGGTTTCAGGAAGAAACCAGAATAAGAAGCCACAACAATCAAGTAGTGTTAATTCTTCAATTGATTTTGACGGGACTGAGAATACAAATCCCGCTGTGAGGAGAGATGGTACCTGGGCTGTTGGTGTCTGTTCCTCTCCGCAGAGAGCACAGCCCCTGAGGGAGCACGGCTGGAATGCTGGCTCAGCCCCGGGGGGCCGGGCTGGGTCCTGCGGGCAGCTCTTCACCCAGGACTCACAGGGGAACAGCGTGATCTCTCACCGCAGCCTCCCTGGGAGTCCGGGGGAGCAGCAGGAAGAGCTGGGCTACGAATTCCTGTTCACACAGGATTCAGAAGGGAACAGAGTGATCAAACACTGGTAGGTGACCCTGGGTTGGTCACCCAGAACCTCTCGTGAAGCCTCAGGAAGTTTCTGTTGTGTTTTTTATGAAAGCAATCAGAATTAGGTAAGTGGACCTGTTGTTTCTGTATGTTTGGTCTAGCCAGCATGTGAAGCAGAGCCATGCAACAGGCAGGAGCTCTTTGAAATTTTGCATCTTAATAAAAAATGAAGTTTTGAAGGAATCTGTCTTTGATGGGTTGGGGGTGTCAGTTACAGCCCGTGTGGCCAAGGCCTGGCTTTAGCCTGGCCTAGTTGGTGTTGGGTGCTGCTCTTCAGCCTGAGCGCCCCCTGCTAACGTGTGTATTCTCAGGATCCTGAAAGTCCAAGTGTGAAGATTTTCCAGGCTTGGGAATCACACTGTCTATGGGTGCTGCCCTGAGGAAGTACCAGGCTCTGCTCCACTCTGTCTATAGGTGACATCTGGGCTCAGCCCCTGAGGGGGGTTCATGTGTGTCAGCTGTGAAAGCTGCTCCTGGGCGGCACAGCACCCACGGCTGCTCCCAGACTCACCAGAGGTTTAACCTCAGGAAGACTGGGACAAAGAGGAGGGATAACAGTGTGACTGTCCTGAGGGGTCTGACCTGGGATCCTGCGGAGGTGGGTGGGATGCAGGGGTGGGGGCTGCAGCCCCAGACCACAGTGAGAGCTGGGCAGTGCTGGATCCTGACCAGCTTGTCCAACATAATCCCCTGCCTTTGGACACGGAGCAGTCTGGATGGGTGTGCTTTCCCCTGTCCTGAAGTGCAGGCACCAGCTGCTCCAAGGCCCAGGGGGGGTCACAAGCAGCAGAATCCAGCTGTGACCACCACAATGAGTTTTCCTGTCCCCTTAGACCAGAATGTTGGTACCGCAGCCCAAACGAGTCATGTCCAGGAATTAATTGCTCTGACATCCAGGCTGCACATGGAGCACGTGTCCAGGAACACTGACTCTTCACACAGCTCCATCCCCTCTGCAGGCAGGTATATTCCCACCAAATCCCTGTGCAGAGGAGCCTCACTGGGACCAGGGGGAGTGATGGCATCAACCAGCAGCTCCTGGGGTGTCTGAGAGGGGAAGATCTGGAGCAACTCCCTGTAGAACTGATTAAGTGGTAAATGCTGTTTCTGTGCTCACTCCCTGGGTGCCCAGAGGCAGGTTCAAGCCTCTTCTTTCACTTTTCAGGTTGGGATGATGGTTTCATTTTTCCAAAGGCTGAGATCCTGGTGGATTAAGAAAATCCTTGGCATCCAGCTGCATTTATCTGCAGCACCACCAGGCAAGGCTTGAAGCTGAAATTCCCCCCAGCCTCCAAATCCCACTTGGTGACGTGCTTGGACACCTGTACATGAATAACACCAAGCACAACCAGTGTCTTATTAAGGCTCCATTTTATATAAAGGAAAAAAAAAAATCAAACTTTAAATACAGGCATGAGGAACATTGCAGAGAAGGTGCAGCTGAAGGAAACCTCTTCAGTTCTAGTGGGAATTGCAGCCACAGCCAAGGCTGGTTCCTTCTTCCCTGTGCTCAGCTGGCAGCTCCTGTGGGGGGTGCTTGGTTTTCAGCTGTGGCAGTTCAATAAATAGACCTTTTGAATGCTAAATAAAATCCATAATCTGAATACAAGGACAAGTAATGAAACATTAAAATGACTGGCAAGAAATTAAGGCTGTTCTGTCATGCAACTGTGGGGCTAATTGGTGATTAAGGAACACCCAGAGCACACTAAAACCAGCCACTGAGTGCTTCGATCACTGCAGGTTCATCCTGCCAGTTGCCTTTCCCCACTGTGGTTCCACACTGAAGACCTGGAAGCATTAATTAGCTGATTTGCAGTAGCTCTGTACCATACTCAGAGAAAAAAAAATGTGATGTTTGACATCCCTTTATACTGGAAATGGTGACTGGTTATACTGGAACGAGGCCGTTATAAGGTAACGTTTAATTGGAACCTAAAGAAAACTGTAGGTAGAAAGGACATCATCCAGCAGCACTCATTGCACTCTTCCCAAGATCCTTAGCAAGAAACATCAAAATACAGGTGGAAAAGAATTTCCATCTTCTTAAAAAGTTGTGTTGTTTTTTTTTTTTTAAATATAACAATACATGGAAAACACATCAAATCCACCGGGTCTTTCCTAAGTGTCCAGTGCAGAAACCTTAATAAAAGAGGCAAAAGGCTCAATCCTTAGGAAGGCAGCTACTGTGGAGAACATTTTGGGAGCGTGACACTTTTGCTTACAGAGTTTAATGTCATCATTTCTCCTTCAGGGACAGATCTTCATCTTTCAGGGCAAATTTCCTTCTCAGAACCTCTGCTATAAGGACCGCTGGGTCTTCCTCCTTCATGGAAGTTCTGCTCCTGCCCAGAAAACAAAAAGCACAATGTATTAGTAAGGGCAGTGCCAAAAATGGATGGTTTACAGCTCTGGCTTAGAGTAATTTAAGTCTTCTCCTGTAGCATTTATCATCAGCTTTTGTCACAAGTGGAGGAGGTGCAAGAACAACAACACAAAACAACAAAAAGCAGCTAAAAATTCAGGCAAAACCTGGAGCTTATTTTGTGGATCAAGGGGTACCCTGAAAATCTTCACATCAAAGCTCTTTATGATTTGTATTCAACTGTGTTAATAAAAAGTAACTAAAATTAAAAGTTCATTAACTATTTACAGCCAGGTCCCCTCACTATAAATCTGCAAGTGCTGTGGTGTATCAGTTCAAAGAAATGTTTCAACTATCTGTGAGTCTTCAGCTTTAATTAAGCTCTCGTTATCCTAAAATGTCACTGCTGCACGTAGGAGGCAAGTGAATTGGCTGAGATAGAGAAACAGATGAGAGCAAAATGGTTCAGCTCCAGCAGGAAACAGTCCTGAGCTTTTCCATGGCCAGTGTTCCTGGCCCTGCCAGCAGCAGGACGTGTGACCCAGCTCCAGACTGGTCAGTGGAGCCATCAGGAGGGGACAAGGGTCCTGGTGACTCAGTTCCTTTGCCCACCCCCTGTGCCCCAGCAAGGGCACAACACCCCTGGGTCCTGCAGTCCCTGATCTCCCAAACTCCTGCAACATTCACACCAAAAACTGTGTGCACCAGCTGCCTCTCCTTCCATCTCTCACTCTCACTCTGTCCCGCAGTTCTCACCCCAGGTCACAGCAAGATCAAACTCCTTCACCCATCGTTTGCTGTCCCAGGATGTTCTGTCGAGGAAACGGGTGTCACAGCCTGACCCATCACACTGCAGAGGTCCCTGTCACCTACACGCTGTGTTTCACACCAGGGGACACTCGTGTCCCCCACAGTTACCAGAGGGAGGAGGGGGATGGGCAGGGGTGACAGGGTCTGCAAACAAGTCACCCTCTCCCCCCTGCCTGGCTTTGCTGCAGCCCCTCAGCCTGTCACCCCCCCGCTGCAGCTCCTGGTGACCCTGCAGGGCCCTGCTGGTGTATCCAGCCCTGGGCCAGAAATGCCTCTGATCTCCCTGCCATTGTCTGTTACTGATGAAGAAAAACACAAAAACCCTTTTCTTCCCTGAAAAATGCACATTTCTCTCTCTTCACCTGCCACAGGTGGTGACAGTTTTCTCACTCTGAAAAGTCTGCTTCCATAAAAGGCTGACACACCAGCCAGCACTAATTAGAAGTCTGATAATTACAGGTGAATGCTTAGTCCTAGAGACACACATTTCTGATGAAGTTCAAATGCCACAACAAGAAGCACCTGCAAGTGTCTCTGCCTTTGGGCTTCTCCTGTGCCCTCCTGATGGTCACTCACTGCTCCTGGAGAGCTAGTTAAAGAGTCTGAGCAGCTGAAGCCCAACCCAAGCCCCTGCCAAGTCACACACAACAGCAGGGATTTTTCTGGAGAATTCTCTCTCTCCCTTTGCCTATTAATTCAGAATTATTTTTGGGTGCTCCAAGCACTGCTCTGCAACAGACAAGAAGAGAAGCAATTCATCTGTGCTCTGTGAATCCTACTCACCCCTCAGATTACAGGCATTTACATCAAGCAAGCGAGTGTTTAAGATTTGAGTAACATCAAACAAGAGCACACAGGAATGCTGGGGGAATTCTGGGTGTGTAACACCTTCCACACATTCTGGAGCCAAGCTGAATATATTTCTCTCATTTGACTATTTTTTGCAATCCTGGCAATTTAATTTCTTTTAAAATGAATTAGGGATTGCAGCTGTCAACAGCCACCACACAACCTGTTATTTTTTGGCCAGGAATCTTACACAACATAATGGCTGGAGGGGTTTTTGATCTCAGGTGTGGAAGGCAGCACAGGGGAGGTTACAGCAGCACCTCACGTGCTGGGCAGGCTCCTGCCTCAGCCAGGCAGCAGCTCGAGGAGCTCCCATGATTGATGTGTGAACTCATCACGAGACAAGTGAGAACTCACCCTGCCCACGCTCCGAGCTGGGCTGGATGCAAAAGCTGAGAAGCTCCATGTGCTAATTCCTGTACATGCCATGTGGGAAAAGCTGCTGGGCTTCCCAACTGCTGGGGTCTGCAGGAGGGTTTGAGCCCCAGCACCTGGACCCACTGACAGCAGAGAGGGCAGCACGACCCCCACCTGCCAACACAGGATTCTGTTTTCATCAGGGCAAACATCAGCTTTTGTTTTTCAAGTCAGGTGAGAGGTGTCCCTGCCCATGGCAGGGAATTGAAACTAGATGATCTCAAAGGTCCCCTCCAACCTTAACCATTCTATAAGTCTATGATAAAATACAATCAAGAGAGATCAGGAGCACTTACAAGTCTTTGCTCTGCTTCATCCTATGAATGTCTTTAAGAATTCCCATCATGTCTGCGAAGCTGCTGGCCTTGGACAGGGACACGGAATCTTCCTCCTCAGGGTCCTTGGGTTCTGGTTTGCAACACTCAGAGGTTGCAGAACCGAGCAGGGAGACTGAGGGGAGCTCAGGGCTTTCCAGTTCTGCCTCCTCCTCCGTGATATCGCTAATGACAAAGGAAGTTGTAGATTGGAAAGAGGGTCCAAAACAAGGTAAAGGAGAAGATGCGTTTGAACTTCCTGGAGATAATAAATCTGGTGTTAATGAAGCAGAAGCTGAAAAAGAAAACAACAGAGGTGGATAAGTAAACACACCAAACCAGGTAAGTCTTTTTTTCCCCTCAAAACA
The DNA here is from genome assembly GCF_000747805.2 of Chaetura pelagica. Lineage (NCBI taxonomy): Eukaryota > Metazoa > Chordata > Aves > Apodiformes > Apodidae > Chaetura > Chaetura pelagica. The sequence goes on along the minus strand of NW_009954236.1, from coordinate 195,395 downwards.
ACAGAATATACATCAAGAGGAATCATCAAGCAGCCTCCCTAGTGCTTTGAGGAAACACACTCACCATATTCTGTTACCATCAATCTCCACTCTGCTCCCAGTGTTGGAACACCAGCCCTTTTATCCCACCCACCCCTTTATGTGTCTCTGCTCCTGTTATGCCCATGCCAGTGTCACCCTCCAGTTCAAACCCCGCAGGAGTCCAGCTCTTGTTGAGTTTTTCTGGTTTTACAGGTAAGAAATGGGGGAGCAGCTGCTGCTCAGGGGCACAGGGGGAGCCTGTGTCAGAACAGAGGTCTAATTGTCTTCACTCTTCTCCTCTTGCTCTCTGTTGCCTTTTCCTTTTGTCTCCCTTCAGGCTCCTTCCCCACCACGATTCC
>NW_009954236.1:190597-194842 GCF_000747805.2 Chaetura pelagica | reverse complement strand
TCCTGCTGAGACTGCAGAGCTGCTGCAGGAGCTCCAGCATTTTGCACTGAAGTGTCACAACAACTCACTCTGTGACCACAGGCCCTATGACCTCATTTGCTTTTCCATCACCAGCTGTAAAATGAGAATAGCAACCACCTATTCCAGGGGGAAAGTGGGATTCATTTCCTCAGGCTTTAAAATGCAGCGAGGACAAGAAGAGCTATATAAATTCCAAGTGTTATTAAGTGAAAGTGAGTTCAATACTTCCAGTGTAAAACACAAAGGAAAAACAACCAAAACAACCACATCTCGTCGAGAGAACCTTCCTGCATTGGAAACAAACTGTACCTTTGAGCACTAATGTCCTTGGCCTCAGGAGTAAACCTGTAGATAGTTATCAATTTCCAATTAAGGGATTGCTCTCACAGTACACAAAACAGATTGCACAATATTTCTTTTTTTGACATCAATCTTTCTACAACAAGCTTGCTAAATAGTTATCTCCTTCATCAGGTTAGGGAGCTGCAGCTCAGCCCTAAATCACAGCTCCCTCTTATTGACTTGGAGGCCACTAAGTCAATACCAACCATCCTCCAGCACCAGCTGATAAGAACCAGGCCCATTGCTGAGCAGACAGGGAGAGAAAAAGGTATTAAATTATTAAATAATTTGTCTCTCATCTGGATCTCTAATTTCTCTCGTTATTGCTCTCCTTGAATTCAAATGGACCTTTCTAGCTCACAGGTTTAGGGTTCAGACAACACTTGGAAGGAAAAAAGCACAGAACTCCCCCTGTTCTTTATTCATTTGGTTGTTCCTCTGATCTTGCATGAAGAATCATGGAATGGTTTGGGATGGAAGGGACCTTCGAGCTCATCTAGAGCCTGCATGGGCAAGGACACGTCCCACCAGCCCAGGTTGCTCCAAGCCCCATCCAACCTGCCCTTCAACACTGCCAGGGATGGGGCAGCCACAGCTTCCCTGGGCAACCTGGGCCAGGCTCTCACCACTCTCACACCCAAGAATGTCCAACCTCAATCTCCCCTCTTCCAGTGTCCTTGTCCTCTCTCTCCCTGCCCTTGACCCAAGTGCCTCCCAGCTTTCCTGGAGCCCCTTCAGGCACTGGAAGGTGCTCTAAGGTCTCCCTGGAGCCTTCTCTTCTCCAGGCTGAACACCCCAACTCTCTCACAGCCTGTCTTGTTCAACCAAAACCCCCTCACTGCATTCCTACCTGATTCTGCAGCGACTATTTTAGCGATCTGGCTCCGAAGGTGACTCAGCTCATCCTGGAGCTCTGTAGTTCGGCTCAGAGCTGGTAGCCCAGGTTTCTTCAAGGCCAGCAGCTTCTCCTCCTGCTTCCTCAGGTTGGGCACCGAAGCATTTCGCTGTATGACAGTGAAGGGACTTGGCTTCCACGTGTGCTTCAGCGGGCGAGTGTCACTTCTGCAGGACAAAAGCTGTTGGTCACTCAAAAATGTCCAGACCCCTCCATGACAATAAGCTTGGCCTCCACCTCAGCACAGATGTCACCACAATGAGTTAAGGCTGCGTGTCATTGTGCTGTGTGTACCAACCACCACGGGTACCACCTGACGGATGCGCTGTGCCGCTCCGCGTGCTCTCGCTGCGTTATCAGGAATAAAAAACCTGTCGCAGAAATCATGACCCAAAGACACAAGGGGTGGTGAGAGGACACAGGGACAAAAGCCAGGGTGTCCTCATGTGGTTTAAAGTCATTTCTGTCCTGGTGACTGTGTGTCCTGCTGGGGGCACATGGGAAGTGTCGCTCACCCGTTAACTTTTGCCTCTGATTTCAAAGTCCATTTTATCTTTCACAATACACCTTCTGCGTTGGGCCTAGCTGAACAAGAGTTCAACTGACCAGAACCCAGATGCAGAGGACAGAACATTTCAATCCCAGGACAACCCAACTCTTCAACTTTCTAACCAGAAAATACCAGGGTTTGGAGGGGTTACTGCACAGCTCCTTCAGTGAGTGCAACAGGGCACAGCACAGGTCTCAGCACCTTCCTACAGGAATTCCTCCCTGTGTCCGATATTTTTTTCCTGTCTCCTGGGAAAAATGTCTTTCAACAGGCACCACGTTAGACCTGGAGAGGCCTGGAAGGCTTTGAGCATTTGGTCAATGCCTGGCCTATGTTGTCCAAAATAGAGCATAAAAACTAGGAGCAGCAGGCAAAGAGGAAACCAACCTGACTCTGGCGTACGTTTCTTCATCGTCGGCTGCAATCCACACAATGTCTGCCAAGGTGGGGACTGGGGAGACATCGTTTAAATAGAGCTCAGAAACACTTGGTAGAACCTAAAAAGAAGAGATTTACAGTAAGGAGATGGTGGTCCTGTCTCCTGAAGCCTCCCCAGATGTGCTGCAAGGACTGTCAGAGCCTTCCTCCCCTGCACCAGCTCAGCAGCTGCACCTGTCAGATGTGACAGCCACACAGCATCACAGAATGGTTCAGGTTGGAGGGGACCTTAAAGATCATCAGGTTCCAACCTCCAACACCCCACTCCAGACCAGGCTGCACAAAAGCTCATCCAACATCCCTGGGCTTAGGGCCTCTGCAGGTGCTCATGGTGTGTCACTGTGCTGTGACACCCCACGAGGCAGGGAAGTGACACTTGATACAGCTCAGTGCTGCCAAGGCCACATGCAGCGCTTTGCCTCCACAAGTCCCAGCCTTGTCCTTGAGCTCCAACAGTGACGTGGGTGTTTCCATGAACCCTGTTTTACTGCTGAGGAAATAGAGGCCCACAGGGCATGTGGCTTGCTGGAGGTCACACAACAAAGCACTGGTTCAACAACTCCATGTTTCTCTCCTCCAGCTTGCTAGCCCAGCCCACAGGCACTATCTGAGGAGGCATTTTCCTCGAGTTGCCAAGGATCATCACAAGAACTTAACTTCCAAAGGAAGGAATAATAATAAAAAAGTCTTAAAATGAACTATACAGCCACAGGAGTTCTGGCAAAACTCGGCAGACACGTGTGGTTGCCACCACAGCAGCTTGTGGCAGTACCTTGTCCTGCTGGAGGCCAACAGCTTCCTACCCACGTTCACCAGACCCCTCACGAGCCCACTCACCTCAAAGGTTGCCCTGGGACAGGGTCTCAGAGGGAGGGTTGACCCAATCCTCCTGACAAAGCTGCGCGTTGAGCCGTGGGGTTTGTTCTGCCAGATGGGGATGGTCTACAAGAATCAGTGTGACAAAATTAGTATTTCAAGTCAGTCACACTTCTTAACATTTCTTACAAGTGGAAACTGACCCATATAATCAACTCAAGAGCTCTGACCTCTGATTTTTGAGTTGTTGAGTGGTGCTTTTAATTGGCAACCTACTAAGGTCCTCATGCCATAAAGCTGTTTCAACTGAACATACACAAAAGTCAGGCAGTTCCTAAAGGGCACTTTAAACATGGGTGCAGTGTTTCCAGGACTGAAAACTAAAAGCACTCAGCACCAGACACTGAGCTGCTCATGAAAACATGCCAAAGGGAAGACAAACAGAATCACATGAGGAGCCCAGGAGAAAAGTGCAACTGGCAGAAAGTCTCATTTAAAGGGACATTATTTCTTCCACATGAGCTTTAACAGGAGCAGCACTGTGAACATTTCTTGGAGGATGCAAAGTGACAAGTCTGGTCAGTGCCTGTCCCAACTGAGGGTTGATGAGAACAGCTTTGGAGGGTGTTTTTGGAAAGAGTAAATATTACAGCAATCTCTGGATAGTTTGAAAAGGATTCAAAAGCTGAAGTGCTCTGTCCTTTGACCATCTTCCCCTCTGCCACTGTGACAGCCCTCCCAGCTCTGGTGACAGGGGGCAGAACAGTGCACACCACAATGACAAACCAGAATCCAAACAGGTTGTATCACTCAGTCCAACAAATCCATCCATGTATTTGCTGCTGGAGCCTGGCACACACACAAGGCCTAAACACTGGCTCTTGTGCAGTTAAGATTTTGAATTCCTGATGTGTATTTTAAATGGAATCCCCGAGCTGGGAGTGCACTGACTTTTGTGATGACCTCAGGAGAGCCGGGGCGGGGGGGGAATTCCCTCGGGGAGAGAAAAAGGGGGTGGGAGAGGTGAGAAGGGGCCCTGGGGGGAGCAGGGGAAGGCGGGCCCAGGCGACTTGTCACTCACGGACTCCGCTGCCATCTCCGGCTCCGGCGGCCCCGGCGGGCTCAGCGCTGGGTGCTGCGGGTCCCACCGGCTCGGGCCGGGCTCATCGCTCAGCCCCTTCCC
>NW_009954236.1:185370-190415 GCF_000747805.2 Chaetura pelagica | reverse complement strand
CCGGGGGTTTGGGGTGTCGGGATCCTCCAGTCCCACCCCCTGCATGGGCAGGGACACCTCCCACCAGCCCAGGTTGCTCCAAGCCCCATCCAACCTGCCCTTCAACACTGCCAGGGATGGGGCAGCCACAGCTTCCCTGGGCAGCCTGGGCCAGGCTCTCACCACCCTCACACCCAAGAATTTCCTCCTCATCTCCAACCTCAATCTCCCTTCCAGTTTTAATCCATCCCCCTTGTCCTCTCCCTCCCTGCCCCTGTCCCAAGTCCCTCCCCAGCTTTCCTGGAGCCCCTTCAGGCACTGGAAGGTGCTCTAAGGTCTCCCTGGAGCCTTCTCTTCTTCAGGCTGAACACCCCAACTCTCAGCCTGGCTCCAGAGCAGAGCTGCTCCAGCCCTTGGATCATCTTCATGGCCTCCCCTGGACTCATTCCAAGAGCTCCATGTCCTTCTCATGTTGGGAACTCCAGACCTGGACACAGCACTGCAGGGCACAAGAGCAGAGCAGAGGGGGACAATCTCCTCCCTTGACCTGCTGGCCACGCTGATGTTGATGCAGCCCATGACACAGTTGGCTTTCTGGGCTGCAAAAACCGCCCCAAACCTGGCCCAGCCACCCCCCATCAAGGACTGCAGGAGGCTGAGGGTGGTGGGATGGGTTTAACAAGTCCAGCTACAGCCAGGGGCTCCAGGACCCCTCACACCAACCAGCACCAAACCGCGTGTGCTTCCCCCCCAGACCCTCGCTGAGCAGACATCAGCTCTGACCCTGTGCAGGTTTGGGACCAGAGCATCACAAAGCACAGCAGGTGGGGGAAAGCAGCACCTCCTCCCTCCTCAAGGTATCAAAAAACCTTATTGATAAAATAGAGTTTACAAATAGAAAACAAAATAACTTGGCACCTATTAATAAAAGCCTCAGGCAACAGCTTCTGTCCGGAGCCCACCTGCTGCAGCTGATGGATCAATTAGTCAGCTTTGCAGTTAAGCTTTGCAGTTAATGGGGGACACAATCAAGACCCCCCTGTCTCCCCAAATTGCCCCAGCCTGGAGGTGGCTGTTTGGGCTCCCCCTGAGAGTATTCAGACTAACCCTCTTTCCCCTAAGCTCAAACAGCTTGGGAGTGCTCAGGTGGCTCCAGGCAGGGCTACAAGAGCCCAGTGGTTCACAAGAGCAAAAACAAGGTGCTTTCAGGGATCCCCAAAGCTTCGTGTGAGCCTGGGCTCACCACAGGCTCAGGCATGGACCCAGCTTGTGTGTGGGACTGTAGCAGGCACCACTGCTGAGAGGGAGCTCCATGTCTGCAGGATCAAACAACCAATTCTGCCACTTGCAGCTCCTGACCTCGGCACTGCAGGAGGCTGAGGGGCTCCCCTGGCCCTGCTTCTGTGCCTGCTCTTCCAAGCCTTGAAAGAGAAAAAAAGCAATCCCTGCCTGCTCAGCCACTGCCCCCTTTGGCCCCTTCTGCTGCACAGCTGGTGGGAAGGAGAACAAACCAGAATGAAATGTCCACCCAGGCACAACTGACACCATTTCAAAATCTGAAGCCCCTGACTGAAGGGCTCGGGAAAGCAAAAATACCTCAGGTCAAGCTTTGTAAAAGCCAGAAGGGCAGATCTATGCTGCAGCTGTGCCTCTTGGGAGGCACTGGGTCTCCTCTGCTGCTCTCAGCTCGGGCCAAAATCCCCTGAAGGGAAAAGACCCAAAGCCCCCTGAAGGGATGAAGCTGCTGGTGTGACAGGAGCTCAGTCTCCAACGCTGCCTGAAGGCTCTGGCACTTTCTGCAGCTGCAAGCACTGCCAGATCCAAGCCTGTCATTACTGCTGGCCCCTTGGAGTGCAAGGAAAGAGCAGAGCTAATGCATAGTTATAAAGCTGATACTGAGAAACATCCCAGGAGTAATTAATCCCAGTCAAGCAATTAGTGAAGCTACACTGGCTCAGCCCAGAGCCCATCTAAGCTCAGTCTCCAGACACAGATACAGACAGGAGGGCTGGAGCAGGGAGGGGACAGGACAATTACCATCCCTGGGTTCTTCCCAGGTCCTGGAGACCAGGAATGAAAAGGCTTTTCCCCTTGTTTGATTTGGTCCAAAAAATTGTGCTTCAGAGAGCAGGAAAAGCATCAGCCATGGCTGTTTGCAGATGCTTTGTCTCCTCACCTACCTATAGGAATATGCTTAAAAACCCCCTTCATTTAACCTTTTCTCCCTCAAATTATGCTCACTCTGTAGCCAGGGATCGGTACAGAGTAGGAGCTCAGGGTGGTTACAGATAAGGGACAATGGTGTTCTGTCCCAGAAAATTCTTTGGAAAAACCTCCTGAATTTTTCTTGAGTACTGATGGCTTTTAAAACTGCTCAGTTCTCAACCAGTTAATGCTCCGAGGGCAATGATGAACCTCCCATTCCCAAAGGGAACTTCACTGTGGTTCATCATTCAGTGTGACTTGGAAGCTCAGAGCAAACATGGACACAGAGCATTTCACCATCTCCAAGCAGACACTGGGAGAACAAAGCTCTTAAAGCTGGTGGGATGGGAATGGCACTGGGCTGAATGGGGTGCGGGCTCTGGTCACTACCGTGTCCTGGAGCCTGTGCTGGTGCAGCTAACAGGGGCTCTGGACCCTAATTCCCCTGAGTTAATTCATACCTGATGTCTCTGAGCTGCATCACATCTCTAATGCCCTGGTCTGCATTCCTAATTTCACTGTGTCACCCTCAGCACCTCCCTCAGATGCAAAGAGCCTGAGTAAGTGAGACTGCTCTGCCGCCAGGTCACACAGGGTGCTGGGAGGAGGCCATGCCCGACCTTGGGCTCCAGTTGGAACCTCCTACACTCATGTCCACACATCACAGCTACAGCCTCATTACACTCTGGTTGCCACCACTGTCCATAAATGCTGCTGTGAAGAGCTGGCACTCAAGCCCCTGGGCAGCTTCCAGCTCAGGGCTGCTGCTGGCAGGGAGGTGTGGAGACCCACCAGGAGGGAGCTTCCCTCCTGCACCAGATTCTGCTCCTCACAAGTGTTCAGTCATAATTCAAAGCTGTTCTCCACGATTCAACACACAGTCCAGTCCTTGAGCTTCCAGGTGATGCCTGGGATAGATGAGCTTCACTACAGAGTCTGAACAGGAGCTGGAAAAACATGAGGGTGAGCAGCAAACTGAGGTGTGTGCACTGAGAATGTTTATAGATTCGTTTTCATTCCTGTAAAAATCTGCCTGAACTCAAAAGGGCAGGTTATACTCAAACCAACATCCAAAGTGAAGCCCCAGTCCTGGGACTGTCAGCATCTTAACACCAACGTCTGCCATGAAGGTGAGGAAGAGCTGCTGTAATCAAAATAATCTCTGAAGTCTTTGGCCATCTCTGTGGGGCATTCAGGTGCCTTTGTTTTTAGGTCTGCAGGTATGGTTTTGCTCTTTGCAGTCCTTCCTTCAAGAACTGGAGGTAAGTTGCAGTAGAAGGGTCTTCAAAATTGGATGAGAAACTAAAGATGCTATTTTCAACATCTTCAGGCTTCATAGAAGTAATATCCAGGAAGTAGTTGGCATTGATATGGTGAACCTGGGAAAGAAAACAGATGAGGAGAGACTTTAAGGGCCAGAACAATTCCCCATCCACTGCCTTGGCCTCTATCCAGGACACAGGTGACAAGACTGTAACAACTCTTAAAGAATCTCTAATACTTTGCAGATGCTAATTAAGCATCTGGGATCCTTCTTTGCATTTTACAGTCAGAGAAAGATGTGTGAAAGGCAACGGTTTGTTTCTTTCCCCTAGAGTGGTGACCCCTCATGTAGGTTAAGAAAACGATGAAGGTGATTTGGGAAAGACCCTGGAGGTGTAAAACGGAGCTCTGTGTGTCACCAGCTAATACCTGGCAAGCCTGGGGCACAGTCAGATCAGCCTTGGCAGGTCCTCCCCCCTGCAGACAGCCCAGCCCCTGACACATACACACACACACCCCACCAAGACACTGCCAAGAGTCAGGAGCTGCTGTTGTCCTTGACATCCAAGGCAGAGGGCTGCAGGGGGGAATCCAAGTGCGTGGCCTTGCTCGTGGCTGATCTGCTGCGACAAACTTGGGGATCAAGAGAAAGATTAACGTGCTACAAGGTGCTGAGAAGGAGATATTTTTTCCAGAGCAGGAGCACAAGGGACAATGGGTGCAGGAAACAAGCTGCAATGACTTCCCAAGGTCACCAATTCCAATCAGGGACAATGAGAACCACAAGCAGACACTGGGTTCAAGTCTGGTTGTTTCCCCACCCAGAGCTGCTGCTGTTCTGCCTCTGAAGAACAAGACATTTGTTTCAGATTTCTTGGCAGACCTGCTGTCTGTCTGGCTCAGCATCCCTAGAAGCACAGCACCTGAGGGACTACAGCCCCACAAAGGCTCGAGGAGCCAGGCAGTGGCTGGGGAAGTGGACACTGGCTTCAGAGTCTGCAGATGACCCCAAGGAGAACACGTTCTAACAGGAGGAGCCAAGTCCAGCTGAAGGAGTAAGGGACATACCACTGTGCCGTTGGGGAGGCAGATGATCATCTCCACAGGAAAGTTGTATTTCTCCAGGTGCAGGTCAGCCAGCTTGCTGTAGAACTCATTCTCTCTGTTGGTCTGTAAGGAGGCCCCAAAGGAACAGGTTTGCACACACCAAAACTAGCAAAACACTGAAGGCAGGAGAAAGGGAGGGACCAAAGAGCTGGTTTGCAGCACTGTGGTGACGGGTTCCACTCCTGAGCTGCTTTACTATTCCCTTTTAGTCAGTCTCCCTCTCACACTTCAGCTATAGTTTTTCTCCCCAAACAATAAAATCACCCCATTTTCTTAGCCTGCCTCCTCCTGGTGTTACAGAGTCACAGAATTATTGAAGATGGAGAAGACCTCTGAGATCATCAAGTCCAGCCTATAATCCTAGTGTTTCCTTGGCCCCTGCAGCCACGAGGACATGGGAGGCTTGGAGCTGAAATCCTCTCTGCCTGGCATCCTCTGCATTCACCAGCACTGAATGCAAAGAAGACAGCCGTGGCTGTGACACCCACCTG
>NW_009954236.1:151864-185301 GCF_000747805.2 Chaetura pelagica | reverse complement strand
CAGGACGGTCTCCCGGAGAGTTCGCCCTGAACCTGGCACAGGAAGAGAGACACCCGGTGGTTTGCTGAGTTTCCTGAGGTGACTGTTGCCAAGCTTGATGCCACCACCATGTCACCTCTCTGATTGCTGGGGCAGATGGCTCAGGCTCCCCCCAGACCAGCCCATTGTCTTTTTTCTCTTTTGTTGGCAGTTTCCCACAGGTGATTGTTTTCTGTGTGTGCTGCTGGCAGAGAAGACTCACCAGAGCAGCCCCCAGATACCTGCAAGGCCACAGAAGGACCAGGCCAAGCTTGCCATGGAGGCTGACCAGTGTGGTGCACTTTAGGAAAGGATCAGGCCCTGCAGATCCACTGAGTGCTGAGCAGAGCCCATCCATGCTGGAGACACCACCTGAACCCCAGCTCTTCACACCATTCCTACAGCCACGCTGGGAATGTCCTCACCTCAGCAGGACTGGTCATCCAGGGCACCCCACAGCAGGATCGAGTGCACCAGCTTCTTTTCTGCTTTTGCTCTCTCAAAAGCTTGAGTGAAGGGAAGATAGGAGACCTGAGGACAGACAGATGGCTTGAGAAACAGACACAGAACAGCCCACCTCAAATATGAGCAGGGTCTGAAGGAACCAGACCTGCCACATCCCACAGGTGACACACACAGAGTTTAATGTGCAGCAGATCCTGCAGAATAAATCAAATGACAATCACAGTGCACACCCCAGGGACAACTTCATCTCCTGGTGAGACCACAGGGAGCTTCTCACAGCACATGGGCTGTTACTGGCACCCAGAGCCCCACCTTTACACACTGCAGAACATCTGCAGAACTGCAGCCAGGCTGCCTGCAAACCCACCTCAGCAGACTGGGAAACCTGGCCTGGAGATATTTTTTTACAATACCTAACTGAAATGGCCTAAAAACTGGCTGTGAGGGACCCTGCACAAAGACTGTCCAATCACTTGAATGAAGAGAACTTTATTAACATCTTGGCAGCTTAAAGAGACATTTGTAAGCTCAGGCACAAGGAGGCAGCCATTGAAACGTGTCCCTTCAGCCAAGGAAGTGGTGACAGGCAGTAGCCACCTGCTCCACAGGCTACTGGCATGGTAAATAGTTTGGGTCACCCAGTGTTATAAATTTGTGTCTCACTGGGGGGATGCAGAGGCACAGGCAGACTATGTGTTTTGTGCTGATAAGGAAAGCTTGGTCCAAAGGTAGCTGAACATTGCACCAGAAGAAAACCATTTGTAAGCAGCACAATCACCTACTCCACTCAGAAATGGCATCAGCAGCTACTGATAAGAGGAAGGAAAGATGAACCAACATTTACAACACAAGCCTGGGACACATGACATCCAAGCTTTGCTTCTGCATGACCCCAAATGGTCTTTCAGAGCTGCTGGGCTCCCTGCTCTGGAAACTGGGTGGCCAGCAAGCCACACATGCTGAGCTGGGACACCCTCACACTACTCTGAATGCTCATCACATTGTGGCCTCTGATTTCTGCTGGTTCTCGAGGTGACTGGACATCTTGGTGAAGGTCCTGCCCCAAACAATCATGCTAAGGAAAAGCCCAGGCACCTTCTCACCTTCTTAAATGGATACATGGCCACTTCCAGCTTCTGGGCTGCCTCTTCCCAGGGAATTTCCTGCTGCCAGGTTATCTCTTCAAACACAAACTGAATGGGTTCCCCTGAGGGATCCCTGCTGTCAATCACATTCCCGTTTTCATCATGGATCACAGAGGGGATCGAAGGCCCTGTCGATTCCAACTCCATCTGCAGGAGAACAGACCAGGTTGGAATATTGCAGACATCCCACTCCTGGTTTTTCTGTACTCCAGGACAGGGTAAAGATGCAATGTAAGATTGTGCAGCTTCTAATGAAGATACAGCTTGATTGTCTCCTGGAGCTGCACTTTACCAGCTGCAGATGCGTTTTATTGGGGAATAGCAGGAAAGCAACTTCACTTCACTGACTGCCTGACTGTGCTCATTAGATTGGAGATGCACAAGCCCAGTTCACTCCATGTTTCCACCTTTCCAGTGCAGATTTTTGACTGTGGGACCCCAGATCCTTAAAATCACTGGGATGTGCAGAGCTAGTTTGAAGCTCTTGCTCATCCCACCAGCACAGCCCTTACACAGCCCGTGGGCAGCCACAAGAGGGTGCAACAGGGAAAGCTGAAATGATTCTCTAAGTCTCTTTCCTGACTTCAGGCAATTAAAAAGAAACACGGATCTAGTTTAGGAGAGAATGGGACTGTTAAATTCAGGCATTCAAAATTCTGACTGATGTGTCCTGTCCCAAGAGCTGGGATTACCACAGACTAGGGGAATAACCTCATGCAGTTTCTAAATTCAGACACACTGTTGTTCATACTCCCTGCCAGGCTCAGCTCCTAATCTTCCCCACTGCCTGTCAGACAACTTTTTAAATATGGAAGAAGTCACATAACCCTGGGACCTTAGGATTTAACTCACACAGAGGGGAGAAAATACAATATTACAAGAACTGGCAAGAGGGAGGCACACAGCTGCAGAGGACACGCAGAGATCAAGAGAGCTTATATTGTTATATTGAAATGTTCAAGAGAAATCCCTAAAGAAGAGGGATAACAGAGGTTATGCAGCTTAGGGGCATGGCAGCACAAATCCTGCTGAGATCCTGCACGCACACAGAGGACTGAGAGGGACTCCAGACCTGAGGCAGGTAACCAATGTCCACTTCCATGTTGCTGCTTTCACTCGCCCCGTACAGCCACTCCATGTCCACGTTCAGGGATCTGAAAGGTGAATCCAGAACGTTCAGAGTCTGAACAAATGAGGACATCCAGTGCTTCCCTTGCAGGGCCAACACTGAAGCCCAGAGCCTCTGGCTTCTTGGAGATCACCACGTTCCCTGCACCAAACCAGCAGCACTAGATCCCTGCTGGATCAGGACCCAGGCACCCACCCAACATCTTGGGCAAATGAGCTCACACCTTTGAGCACTGTCACAGTGAGGAAGGGAGAGGTGTCTTTGCTCCCCCTTCCTTCCCAGCACTTAACTTGCACATTCTGATCCTGCTGAACTTTTAAAAATGTTTTTTGGAAGCAAGAGGTAAGGAGCTGCTGGCAGAGCTCTAAGTGTCTGCTTGCTCTAACAAATGTGCTGACAGAGCCATAGGGACTGAGTCGCCAGGGTAATGTTATAATGGCATTTTCACTCCAGCCTTTGCGGGCAAAGAGATTTGAAGCTGCTTTCCCTTAAAATGCTTCCAGCTGCCTGCCAGAAAACAGGAATGAGCTAGTGTGAAGCTACACACACAAAACCTGTGAAGCACCAAGCAAAAAGCAGGTTGAAGAAAGATCATCAGGCTTTGCTGAACTTCACTGCCCTGACCCAAGCATCCGGATTGCCAGGGGCTGCCCCTCCACACCCTGCCTATCCCTCCCCACCCTCTAAGTACCAAGGAACAGTTACTGGTGAGTTAATCCCACTCTGAAATGGGTCAGGGATCCTAAGTGACTAGTAGAGATGCATTTGCCAGTTTTATAGGCAACTGCAGCACTCAATTCACTCGGGGTCTTGGCTGAAAAGCATGAGCCAGGTTGTGCAGGGACATCCCTCCCCAGCTCTGTGTCCCCAGCAACCTCTGCCTTGCCCCTCCACTGTCCCTCCTCTGCCCTTGTCCTCTCCTGCCTCTTCCAAGCCAGATGTTCCCCCCCCCCGCCCCCAGACCTGTTGATAATCAGATGTTCCTGAAAAATTGCATCAGAACCAGATCAGGGAGCAACTGTGTCTGGAGAATTGAGGACAGGATGACTGTGGTGACCTCTGGCAGGGAAGGATGTGTGGGGAGAGCAGAGAAGCAAAGAGCAGAACCAGCCTTTCCAAAGCTCAGACTGCAGACCTGCCTTCCCTGCACAGACCAGGATGCCCACATACCACAAGGGACAGGGCTGGCACTGCACTCTTCCTATAAAAAGATCCCACCAGTCTCCATGGATCCCAGTTCTGCCTAGGACAGGATCCTAGAGCCCCTGGGTTCCACTGACAACAACCCCCAAGTCTGTTCAGCAGCTGGGAAGAGAGAGAAAAAACTGTACCTGTTGTTAGGGACATAGAGCTTAAACTCTCGGACATGGGAAGAGTCCTTGGAGAGGATGATGTGACCTGTGAACTGGCCTGGGGAAAACCAGAAGGGAAAGTCTGGTGGCTCATTCAGCTGGAACTCAGCATGGATCCTGAAATGAGAAAGGAAAAATCAGCTGCAGTGCTGGGAGGAAAGAATGGATCATGCATGCAGATAACAGCAGGGAGAAGTTATCTCCAGGCACCAGAAATTATGAAGCTAAATTGGGGCAGAGAGGATCAGTTCAAAAAGCTTTTCACGTCATGCAAAGGAGAGGGTAAAGACTGGAGCAGATCCCCTGGGTTAGGATCATCTCCATTATTGATGCCTTCCCACCCAAATCAGTCCGTGATTCTATGAAGAGCCCCCAAGCCCTTCCCCAGCACCCTGACCCCATGGCCTTACCTGAAGGCTATGGTGTAGTAGAAGGTGCTGATGGCTTGGATGCAGGCCACAGCTCCCTGGGGAGCAAAGCGTGTCCTGACAAAGGGGCGTGGGTGGAACATGCTCAGAAGCTTGTGGATTATGATCTAGGGCAAGAATTGCAAAAAGAGCCAAAAATGAGAACCCTGCAGATCAGCTGCAGCTCCAAAGTAATTCCCCACCCGACCAAAATGGCAAGAGAACTGCTGTGACTTAAAAATTAGCTCAGAGACCTACTTAATCACAACACAAGGAGATAAAGCAAAAGGCAGCTTTTGAAAATAAATCCACCTTAGATGGTTTTTCTGCTATTCCCACTGTTTGCAAGTTTCCATCATCCCAGTGGGCTGAATGTCCTAGTACAGGGTAGTGACCTGTGAGGCTGCCTCCATCAATACCACTGAAGACTGGAAAGAGGGGGTGTGCAATCAATAACCACACCAGGCTGTGAAGATGTATCAGCTCTGTGATCACCAACACCTGCCCACACCCCCAGAGGGGCAGACACGTCTGGCCTTACAAACCAATGTATTTTTTTTTCTCTTGTCAATGACATGCTCACCTCTGGGGTGGCACTTGGCAACTGTTCCACAAGGCACAATCACTTCATACAAGTGATTCCTGAATAACCCTCTCCCCCCCTTCTTGGCCTGGCAAGACTAGCCTAAAAATGAAAACAGAAGCAAGATGAATACTCAAGTCAGTCTCATCTGGCCATGACAAACACTCTGAGCTCTGTTTTACCTCCAATTTAGAAGGCTCTGCTCCTGGCTGTATGCTGCATTATTGCTCCCTTAGAAAGTCCAGGGAGAGATAATGCAACAGCCTTGTCTGCTCCAGGGACTCCTTCAATTCATCTGGCCTGTAAGGCAGAACACTCACACAAACTACCTCTAAGTTATATAGAAACTGAGTTCCGTATCTCACCTCTTTGCCCTTCGGAGGTGGAGGATAAAATCTGTTGTTGGAAAGATACCCAGTGAAGATGTTCAATTCACTAGGAATTATCCACCACGGATCCCCAAGATCCAGTTTATTCTTTGGAGGAAGAAAGGCTTTAAACTGCCTGGCAAGCATCACACTCTTAGGGGTTGCAGGGGCAGTCCAGTTCCTCAGCCCAGCCAGAGCAACATGAGAAATCTGTGAACAGAAGATACTATCAGAGCCTAGACTGGACTCTTCACAAGTGCAGTAGAGCTGATGGATGTGAGTAGGATTTGGAGGAGGGGAAAAAAAATCCACCACATTTTAAATTCCTCCTACCACCCCAAACACCACCAAATAGTTCTGTCAACTTTCAGTTATGTGAGAAATGGGAAATGGGAGAGAGAGGAACATGCCACATCACACTGCTGTTTTGGATTTAGCTGCAGAAAAGCCATCCCTAATGTCGCTTCAGGCTTCCAAGGAAGGGTGTGTTAATTGGGGCACAGAGCTGCTGAGTGCCCTGGAAACAATGAAACACTGCAGAAAGCAGCAAGCTGGCTCATCAGAGCAACTCCCAGGGGCTGGAGTAAGATCACCTCCCACTCCTGATGCACTAGCACTTCTTCCTGGTGATGTTACCAGCCCACAGGATGTGTTTATATCAGAACTTCTGGCCACACACATCCTGCATGATACCTACTCCCAAGAAACCATCTTTGCTCTTCGTCATTGTTTCCATGACCAAAGGCTGGAATTGAGCCACAATGGACAAGGTCTCCCCACTCGGATCAGGCGTCTCCTCCTCTTCAAACTCTGAGATGGGAGCAACCCCTAAACAAAGGGACAGGAATTTTAACAGCTGTTTCCCTTCTCTCCCCTTTGAAGCAACTGTGAAGTGATTACACATTTATCCTGGCAAATCCAGGAGCACTGGGAGCTTCCCAGCTGTCCCTACTCTGCAGAACTTAAGACCCACCTCTGAGATGAATTGAAGAGGAGCACTCCTGTTAGTGGACAACTCTCTAAGCCCCATGGCTCAGTGGAGCAGTCTCATGTCACCTCAGAGGGATCACAACACCCACTGTAGTCAATTCATTACAGCACAAGCAAAAAACTGTCTGTATTTCAACTGCACTGTAAGCTCTCCTGCATATCACACCACCACGTTTCTTCCTGCTTGGCTCCACCAGGAGACATTTGTCACAGGCTGATATGGTCTCCAAACATCATCTCTCACAATTCCTATTTCAGAGAGGCTGCTACAGCCAGAGGAGTGTGTGAATGAAATGCTGTGAGTTATTAACAGTTTTGGCCTAGCCTGGGATGAGCTGTATTTGTTGCATTCACCCATCCCAAATCCCCTTTAAGCTTTAGACAAAGTAACTTATGTACTTTGCTAGTCCAGCAATGGGATCTTCTGTCTTCTAAAAACTACTTTGTCAGATTCATGTCTATTGCTTAGGCCTTTTAAAAAATAGATAAAGCTTAGCAGCCTCTCTTCATGTAAATAAAACCCAAACCAGCACCCAGAAAAAAAAGAAAGACATGAATAAAAATTGTGGAGTGTATCATCTTTGGCTTGTGCTTGGTCTGTGCAGAGAGCTCTGCAGGCAGACAGATACCAACCTGTCAGCTTCTCAGCTATTGGCTTGAACTCCTCTGGACTGAGGTATAGATCGTTGTTTGTGTCCAGAGAAGAGAAGAGGAACAGCCCCTCACTTCCCAAAGACTTCAGAGCCAGCTCCTAGGTCAGGAAGAAAAGGCAAAGTGAGATTTCATTCCAACCTCCTGCAGAAATTCACTCCAGCCCCTCGCTCAGCTTTGGAGTTAATTTGCATTCTTTCCAGCACACAAACACAGCCATCAAATCGAAAGATTAACCACCACTTGGCAGGATTTGGTGCTATTTACCATAGGGATGGGAGTCCAGGAACTGTTGGCATGAGAATATTAAAACTACATCTGGCTAAGTAATTAAAACAGAATCATTTGCTCAGAGTTGGCCTCACAGTCTTTTGTCAGGAAATGTTTCCCACTTTTTTCCAGATAGTTGGTCCTAAACCTGCATATATTCAGAGCACCTGGAGATGGTGATTTCTGTAGTTAAGTGATGTGCAGTGAAACAGAGGCAGTCAGACACTGCCCACAGCACAAAAACACAAAGGAAACGAACCAAGACCTTGTAACTCTGCAGAAAGCAACTTAACTGATGCCCATGCTAAGATCCACGCCAGCATTACTGCACACAACCACCCTGCTCTCCTCAGGTTCCCCTCCAGGTCTCCAGCCTCAGGGCTGGATAGAACATTTTGGCCCCCTGTTCCACAGGGAGCACTGCCTACCCATTCAGCCACACACCGGGGAGCCACAAATCCCAGAGTTTTCTTCAAAAACTTCTGCAAGATTCCAGCCACCCTGTGCCTCAGTTTCTCCCTCTGTGCTTCAGTTTCTCCCTTTATGCCTCAGTTTCTCCCTCTGCAAAGCCCACATGGAGATCATCCAGTGGAAAACCCCACTCAAACACAACATATCCCTTGGAGCAGCCCCAGAAAGGCTCCAGATGCTTCGAGTCATTTCCACTCAGCCCTGAAGGGAAGGGGATGACTTGTGGGCAGAACAAGAGAGCTCCACATTGGTATGAGAGGAAGGGAGAGACATTCAAGAAGTCAGAGAAGCCCCAGCCCTGCTAGCCAGGCTGCAGCACATCCCCTGTGACCCACATCTTGGGGCAGCTTCCCCTGCCGCCCCCATAAAAGCCTAAAGCTGCAAGGATAAATACTCTGTATTCTGCTGTTTAGCTGTGTTAATTCTCTGTTGCCTGCAGCACCATTACCATCCCCAGAGCTCCCAAACTAGTTTATTTTCCATCTGTTGCCTGCCAGCCTGAAGCAGCACTAATGCAGCCTGGAAGGCTTTGCTCCTGTCAACTGCAGCAACAAAAGCACTTAAGAGCCTTCCAGGGCAGTTTCAGGACTGAAACAGAGAGAAATAAAGGCCCTGGAATACAACCAGAGGTCTGGACACAAACATGGCTGAGGAAGGAGAAGGCAGGGAGTGCTTCAGCTGAAGACAGGAATGGAGGAGGAACAAGATGATTGTGTATCTGCACACAGGAACAATCCACATGCCTGGGGTAAAAACTGTGCCTTTGTCCCCCAGATGAATGGGGATGCACATCCTTGGCCCTATTAAGAGATAACAGCATCTTCCTGAGCAACTGCCCTGTTCCCTGGCAGTCAGGTGCCAGGGTCATGTCATGAAGTTTTGGGCCAGGCTTCAGTCCCCCTCTCAGCTCTGGATCTTGCTTGTGCTGGGCACATAATGCATTAACCTGGTAAGGGGTTAACTGTTCACTGAGGATCACTCACTGTCTGGGAGCTGGGGTGCAGGGAAGTGTTCTGGGAGCAGAGGCTGTCCTGGATGTGTACTGAGCTCTGAAGGGTTGGTCCATTTCCTAGTTCTCTCCACAGCACATCAGTGATTCCCTGCTGATGAATCTTTTTGAATCCCTCTTATTTTTGCACTTCACAGACACAGACCTCAAGGGATGGGAGCCAAATGAGCAGCTAAGTTTTTAGTTGGTTAGACTGCCTGCTGCTGCGTTAGGAAAAAGCCATGATCATTTAACAGGGCTGGAGGTAGAAAGAGAACCAGTTATACCCTATGCATGCAGAAGACTGGGTCTAAGACAGCAGAATGTGAAGGGGGTGATACAAGTGTCTGGTGTTGGATGTTAGCAACCAAACATCAATGTAGAACATGAAGGGGGGAGACAGATGTGCCTGCTGTTGGGTGCTAGTACCCAAAAATCGGTGTAGAACGTGAAGGGGGGGATACATGTGCCTGGTGTTGGATGTCAGCATCCAAAAATCAGCATACAGACAAAAACTGAGAGCATGCTTCCACCCCTACAGCCTGCACTTCTACACAGGCTAAGCAATAGGAAACCATCAGCTGCAAGACCATCAGAGAAGGATTCCCACACCTCACACACGTGTGCCAGCAGTCAGCTGAACTCCACCTCCCTGCTAACTGGATTGGTACCAAGCTCCTACCTGTTCCAGAAGACGCCTCCTGCTCCTGCCTGCTTCGTGTGCTGCTGCCCTCCCAGAGCTGCTTCTATCTTTGCTCTCCCAGCAAAGCTTTAATGCTCCAGGCAGCAAGGGCCCAGCACATCAGTTCTGCAAAGCCCTGCAGGACTGATCTCTCCCTTTGCCAACATTCCTCTCTCTGCTCCCCAGGCTGGGCAGCAGTGCCAGCCCCTCCACACCCACCCAGCCAGGGACAACACCCCAAACAAAGAGGAACAAAGACATCAGTCCTGCAGTAACTGGTCAAAAGGGATGCAAAAAATTATGTTGAAAAGCAGCAAGAGGTATCAGGGCTTGGCCTTTTGGTTTCTTATAACACATTGAAGGAAGCTCCTCACAGCCTGTGGGGTTTTTATTTTTTTTTTCTTTCTAATCTGAGTTTAAAAGAAACAAAAAAGTTTCCCTGTTTGTGCCAGAGGAGTAAGATTGAGCTTTGTCAATCTTTTTGAAGAGAAGCAAAGCTGTGGTTTTCACAAAGAGTTTTCTTCTCCCACCTGACTGTGGGTTGATTAGCGAAATAAACACTTCCAGAGAAGTATGTATGAAAGTATGTGTAAGAGGTATGTTTTAAGCCAGAAGAAGAAAAAATAAAAACCTTGTGCTGTTCAAATTTGCTCTCCAGCAGTGCCCAGTCACAGCCTGTCCTCTGGGACAAACAAAACCTCCAGGAGACCTGGTTTTGTGTCAGGCAGGGCTGAGGTACTCAGCCTGTGAAGGACTATCCTGACCCTTCTGTCCTTCTCAAAAGATTCTTCTAATTAACTGGGTTGAGTAATTTTCCCGTTTTTTGCAATGCAAGAGACAAAGCAAAGAGCTGTCCTTTGAAAAACACTTGTCTTTTTACTACAGAAAGATCAAGAGAAGAATAGCCAGGGGTAATATGACCTTTAACAAAGGCCTGATCCCTCCAAAGCAGGAGGCAGCCATTGGTATGATATGGATTACAATCAAAACCAATGTCAATCAGCCTAATAAAAAAAACCCCCAACACCCACAAAACCCCTCAAAAATCCTCCCCATTTTTCAGCTCACATCCTCCATAATTTTCCTGTTTCTACAGTCAGGGCAGATCTACACAAGAGCTGCATTTCTAGTACCAGAACCCACCACAGCTCTGTAGTTGTTTCAGCCCTTTGCTGGCCACCAGGATCCCTGTGGCCACCAGGATCCCTGTGGCCACCACAGCACTGCAAGACCTCAGCCTGGCAGTGGCCACCTCAAGCCTGGATCCACTGTTGTGTGGCAAGCACCACATCCCAAGGGTCCCCTCAGCCTGGTGGTGACTACCACAGCTTGACATTGGCCACCTGAGGCTCCATGACAACTGGTGTCTGGTGATCCCTACAGTCTGGATAGAGCTGGCTGCCGGAGTTCTGTGGTCCCCACAGCCTGGTGGTGGCCTCTTCAAGCTCAGCAGTAGCTGATACTTGGCTTTCCCCACGGCCTGGCAGTGGCTGCCAAGGCTTGTTGGTCACCACAGCCCAGCGGTGGCCACCTCAAGACTGCAGCCACCAACGTCCCGTGGCCACCACAGCCCAGTGGCCACCACCACAATCCAGTGGCCGCCACCACAACCCAGTGGCTGCCACCACAGCCCAGTGGCCACCACCACAATCCAGTGGCCGCCACCACAACCCAGTGGCTGCCACCACAGCCCAGTGGCCACCACCACAATCCAGTGGCCGCCACCACAACCCAGTGGCTGCCACCACAGCCCAGTGGCCACCACCACAATCCAGTGGCCGCCACCACAACCCAGTGGCTGCCACCACAGCCCAGTGGCCACCACCACAATCCAGTGGCCGCCACCACAACCCAGTGGCTGGCACCACAGCCCAGTGGCCCTCTCAGCCTCAGGATGGCCACCTCAACCCAGTAGCCACCCATGTCTGTCCATCACCTCAGCCCCACGGCCTTCTCAACCCCAGCGGCCATCAATGCCTGGTGGGTACCTCGACCCCAGCGGCCACCTCAACCCCGCTAGCCACCGCTGCCTGCCGGTCCCCTCAGCCCGGAGCAGCCACCCTCACCTTGCACCGGCCCTCAGAGCGGCGCCGACGCCTCCGCCCGCCATTTCATCCCTCCCCTCAGCGCGGGGCCTCAGGGCTGACCCCTCCTTCCTTCTCCCCCCCCCGCCACCTCTCGCCCCTTCCCCCTTTTTACCTGCTGCCGGGCCACTTCAGCGTCCCGATAATATTTCACGGCGACTAAAGCCGCTAGAGCGGCGAGGGCCCAAGCCAGGCGCGGGGGGCCGCGCCGGGACCCGCCATCGCCCCGCGCTCCTTCAGCGCTGCCGCCGCTTCGCCGCCATGGCCGGGGGAGGAGGGGCCGGGGCCGGGCTGGAGCCGGAGTCCTTCCCCCCCGGGGGCCGGAGAGGGGAGAAGAGGAGCCGGGGGAGCGGGAAGAGGAGCCGGGGAAGCGGGAAGAGGAGCCGGAGAAGGGGGGAGAAGGGTCGGACGGGGCCCCCCATCAGGCCCCTCTCCCCCTTCTCCGGCCCCCGCCGTGACTCCCGCGCAGTCGGGATTAAAACCCGCTATATGGTTTCATTTCACCAAAACACCCATTTCCCCCCCCCAAATCGGCTCTGAGTGGCTTTACTCGCAGTGATTTCCCTGAGGTTTAAGCCCCCGGGATGGCAGGGTGAGAGCCACGGGGCCCACCCGAGCCACCACCCCATGCCCAGCTCCTGAGGCGTCTCTCCTGTCACCCCACGTTTCTCAGTCGTTTTTACCACTCTTCCCCAACTTTTCCACCCTCCCTGTGCCCTTCAGGTTCCACACGGTTGTTCCGTTGCTCCTCCACCAGTGGCTTGGCCAAGAGATGTATATTTAGTCATTTTAATCTTTCCTCATAAATCAGTCTCCTGCTCTGCCGCCGAAATCCCCTGATTGCTGGGGAAGATTTAGTACCATTTTCTGCTGCTGCAGGGCTAACCGAGCAGGATGTTTGATCTCTCTAAGGGTAGTAGGAAGCGTTAGCATTTAATCCTTTGAAGCTTTCGCTGCTTCCTAAGCCTGCCTAATCATTTTTTGTTTTAGGTTTAAAGAGCGTTTTGGTTGGAGATGAGGAGAGCATGACCAAGCCACTAAGAGAGCAGCAGCAGCTGCATCAAGGGAGGAGGAAGAGGCTGGTAATCCTGGGCAGAGCAGGCCAGGAGTGTGTAGTTTTCAGCAATTCCTGGGAAAAGACCAAAAAAAAACACCCCAAAAATCACACCGTGCATTTTCTTGCAGACCAACAGCCCTTGATGCTTCTCTTGCAGTCGTGGTGCCAGCCTGGGCAACACAATGGATCAGCAGCAGAAGAAACAATGGCTTGTTTGTAGCTCAGATCAGTGTCCTTACATCTGCATGGCCAAGGGAGGAAGGAGAAGGTTCCTTCTGCCAGGTCCACCACAGAAGAAAATGTTAATCAAACTCTTTGTTCTCCACCTCCCCATCCGGTGCTTGGGCCATGGGGAGGAGATGGGAGGAACGGAATTAACGAAGCATGGAAATTATGTCTAGGTGCAGAGACAGTTGTGAATGAGTTAAGCACTCCGACACTTTGAGCAGATGTGCTTTAAAACTTCCTGGACTCATTAGGTTGGGCAGTGAGATGTGGAGAGCTGCTGCTTACCTCAAATAACCTACCGAGTACCTTTAGAGCCACAAAATGTAACAAAACAAGATGGCTTTGGAACAGGATAAATGCACTTGGGTGTTTGGGAAATGAGCAAGCACAAGAGGTGATAGGAGATGACAAAGCCTGCAGACACCCAGATGGAGAAGGAGACTTGACAGGGTGGCTGGCAGAGCCAGAATTATACCATTTAGAGGAGAAGCAGAAGGATTCATTTTACACCTAAACCGTTTCCAGTGTCACCAGCAATCACATAACGATGACAAACGGATGAATTATTTGATAGGAAAAAGAACGAAAGACAAAAGGTGAAATAATTCAGGGCATCTGCTGATAACTAATCCTCCACAAAGGAGAACAAAACCAACAACTCCTGGTTCTACACGGCTGGTTCTTGAGATTACAGATTCCAGTGCTCAGGAAGAATTTTAAATACCCTGACATCTGCTGTGTGGCCCACCCAGGCACACTCGTATCAAAGGAAATCCTCCTGACAACAAGGAAGATTTCCACCAGGAAACTCACCCAGCAGGAAAAATTATCCCAAATTTCCCATTTGCCAGAAGGGAGAGAGTCCAGCTGAAAATGAGAAAAATTGTGAAAAATTGGTAGCAGGGACAAAAAGGTCAGAGCAACTTTTTCTGCAGGAAAGGGATGAGTTTTCCATACGCCAGAGAACAGGCAGTAACTTCAAGTTCCAGGGCAGCACGTTGAGAGCAGAGAAACCCTGTCCTGGTTTAAATTGATGGCCCCATTCCCACAGCCTATAACCCTGGCCTGTTTCAAAGCCAAAGGGATCACAGTGGAATGGAAAGCAGCACTAAAATCTGAGCTCTGTGCACAAATGGAGAAAGCACCTGGAAACTGAAACCCCTCTGAGGCAGCAAGTCCCGACCAAAAACATGAATCCTTTGGAAAACAGATCATGGAGGAACCAAGCCTGGTTTCACAGGGGGCTTTTCAAAGGGGACAAGAAAACTGGAGGTGTTTGCATCCTGCTCTGGGGATGGGCTGTGACAAAGCTTTGCAGCCATGGAAAACACAGTTCATCCTGGAAAAGGAATGGCCAGCAAAGGCTATGGAGTGAAATGACATTTGACTGTGACATTTCTAAGTGGATCATGTAGTTGAAGAGCAGGAGCCAATGCCTACTGAACCCCTACAGGCTTCCCAACTCCCTCTTGGCCCTTCCTCTTCAGTAGGAAGCAATCCAACCTGGTGGGTCACTTCCAGTTCTGACACTCACTGAACAAAAGCCTTTACAAGGCAGGGGTGGTTTATTGAGAGGATTCCTAATCACAGCACAGTACCCGGTTGAGGCTCCACAGGGAATGAAACCAAAGACTCAAATATGATCAGAAGTAACTGCTGAAACTTTGAAGCTGCTCACACTGGGAGCCAGAGCTCGATTCTGAAACAATTAGATTAATAGATCAGATCAAAATGTCTGTGGAAAAATACTGCTTCTGCCAGGCTTTTGAATCCAATAACTAATTCTGCTGAAAGCCTTCCAAGGGAGCTGAATGAGGTTGTAAAAAATTAAGTGTGGGTTACAAAAAAGATGTGTTTTGTTTTCTGGATAGTTTTGTCTTCTCTGGCTTCAGCCATTCCACAAGTGATAGGTATTAGTTTTCATCTCTACAACTAATGCAACTTTCTTTTATCCTAATTTCACTTACAGGATATTCCTTCTGATGTAAACAGGACCACAGGTTCTGATGGTGAAATTTAACATGGTAATCATGGCTCCTGAACTGGAATGTAACGGGAAATGGGAAATAGCCTAGGCTGATCACACCTCCTTCTAAGGTGGCTCAGAAATAGAAACAACCCACCATAAACCAAGAACAGAATTCCCACTGGTGTCCCACATGCTTGACACTGAAAGGCAGGAAGGCAACTCCAAGACACACACCTTCCCAGATCCTTTCCATTGGACATTTAAAACCAAACCTCTGGTTCAAATATAACATCCAATGTATTTATCTACTTAAAAGTCTAAAAACAAAGGGGTTCCCACCTGGACAAACAGAAGTTCCACCACCACCTGTTCCCTGCATTGCTGTAGGACAGAAGAATCCCAGTCATGGATCAGGGCCAGGCCTTGGAATAACAGCTGATCCTTGGAACAAATCTGTACTCCTGCTAAACACATACCTGCTTAACTTGGTGCCTATGATTAACCCACTGGCTTCAGGGATTCCATGTGGGTACCTGTGAGCACAGAGAAGTGTTTGCAGAAGTGTGGTCTACAGGGATGGAAACTTTCAAGCATGGTTGTTGGCAACAAAAAGTTGTCCCCATGCCTGGTACAGAGCTCCACATCAGTGTCTTGGCAAGTAAACTTACCACTAAGCTTCACCCTGTCAGGCATGTGGGGCAACTGAACAGCTCCCTGGTTGTGCTGCAGCCAAGGAAGGGCAGGAAAGCAGCAGCTCCTCTCTGGAAGGGCATCTGCCTTTACTAAGATCATCTTGCTCACTTGTGTGGAAGAAGAAACAAGAGGTGAGTTTTACTGTAATACCAGGGATCTATTTTCAAAGGAAACTAGAACTGTGCTGTTTATCCAAGGGCTTTACATTTTGCCAAGCAGAGTGTTTTGTGTTACTCCAAAAGCACATTTTTATTTATGGAATTCCCTTAATCCATGATAAAAAAACCTCCAAGCTAAGCCAGCTTCCTGGTACCCAAAGCTCTTGGGATAATACAACTCAGTCCCAAGATGTTTATTTACCAATAACCATTCCTCTAGGCCAGGCTTACCAGTCAGTATCTTCATCCTCAGGATGATGCTAAGTCCTCAGCTGACACCTTCATTTCTCTTGAGGAATAACAGAGGCATGAATTTAGAAACACATCTTCTGTTTTCACAACTTGCTCAAAGCAACTCTCTCTTCCCCAAGCTGCTCACTGAACCAATTATCAGGAGAATGTCACAAGAATGACCAGAACATCCCATCCCCAAGGGCCACAGCTTTGCAGTGACCAGAGGCAAAGCTGCTGGGAGGAAGGATGAGGATCCCAGATCCAGCCCTTCTTGCAAGAACTGCTGAGCAGGTACTCACGAGTGCCAGGGTGAGACCAGGAATGGTGTGTGAACATCTCTGCAGCCTCATCCCAAGCTGCCAGTTCAGTGGCTGGATGCAGGGAAGGACGTGGCTTCAATTTTTGTCCCTTTTCTTCTGTTACTTCATTCCAGCAATGATGTATTTACCAAAGAGCAAACCTGGCTGGAGATTATTTTTTGCTAGAAAAATAAAGACATTTAGGAGAACTCCTCCTAACCCCTATCAGATGATGAATAAACCATTGAAGGGAGCTCATGCAGATGGGAACTGCTGTCCAGACTCTGGAAATCAACACCTATTGTGAAATACTCTTCAAATCAACCAGCATTGTCACCTATTTATTGCATGTGTGATGTAACAGGTCTTTGACAGATGGCTTTAAAAAGGATCAACCCAAACATGCTTTTTTATTTTACAAGACTTTTATTCTGTTTCACAGATTTGACTATTGCAGCAGTGAAATCATTACAAGTGACTCATAACATTTAGTTCCAAATAAAAGTAGAAAAACACAAAAAAGATTGAGGGAAGTTAAACACGATGTGAAGTGTGGCAAATCTGTTTTAAGAGCAGAGAAAAAGTATATAAAAATACATTAGGATCAAGAATTTTGCAGACAGGTCTTGATTTAGTTACAATTTTGACACCACAATCACAGAATCACAGAATGGTGGAGGCTGGCAGGGACCTCTGGAGGTTCAACCTCCAACCCTGCTCAAGCAGGGCCACCCAGAGCCACTTGTCCAGGACAGTGTCCAGATGGCTCTTCAGTATCTCCAAGGATGGAGACTCCACAGCATCCCTGGGCAACCTGTGCCACAGCTTGGTCACCCTCAGAGTAAAAAAGTGTTTCCTCATGTTCAGAGGGACCCTCCTGTGTTTCAGGTTGTATCTCTGGTACCATCACTGGGCACCACTGAGAAAAGTCTGGCTCTGTCCTCTTTGCACCCTCCCTTCAGGTATTTATATACATTGGTAAGATCCCCCTGAGCCTCCTCTTCTCTAGGCCAAGTAGCCCCAGCCTTTCCTCAGAGGAGAGATGTTCCAGTTCCTTCATGATCTTCACAGCCCTTTGTTGGACTCTCTCCATTATGTCCATGTCTCTCTTGTGCTGTTGAGCCTGGAACTGGACACAGCACAACAGGGGTGGCCTCCCTAGTGCTGAGCAGAGGGGAAGGATCCTCCCTCACCCTGTCTAAAGCAGCCCAGGAGACACCAGCCTTCTCTGCAGCAAAGGCACATTGATGGCTTGTGGTCAATTTGGTGTCTACAGGACCCCTAGATCCTTTTCTACCAAGCTGCTGCCCAGCTAGGTGCCGCAGCACACACTGGTCCCCTCCCAGGTGCAGGACTTTGCTTGTTGACTTCACTAGATTCTTTTCAGCCCATTTCTCCAGCCTGTTGAGGTCCCTCTGGATGTCAGCATGACCCTCTGGTGTATCAGCCACCCCTCCTGGTTTTGTGTCAGCAGCAAACTGTGCCCCACCATCCAGGTCATTCATGTTCTCTGTTCATCCACACAGGCCTCCTGGCTTTTTGCCTGACTTCCTGCACATTGGAATGGAACTCTCTTGAGCTTGGAGGACATGATTCTTGAATATTAATTTGCTTTCTCAAACCCCTCCTTCTTCCAGGGTCTTATGCCATGGGACTTTTCTAAGCAGATCTTTTAAGAGTCTGTCCTGGTTTGAGTCTGCTGACCTCAAGTCCAGGGTTATGAGTTTGCTTTTCACCCTCCTTCCTTCCCTCAGGATCCTGAAGTCCACCATCCATCTCATGGTCACTGCAGCCAAAGCTGCCTTTGATCTTCACATCCCCAAGGAGCCCCATGAAGACCAGGGCCTGCAAATTCAAACCTCAGGCTGCTTGTATCTGTCTGTAGAGCCTGGTCTACTTGTTCTTCCTGCTCAGGTGGCCTGTAGCAGACACCCACAACACTGTCACCTTTACCTGTCCTCTATTCAATCCTCTCAGTCAGCTCCTTGTCAATCCCCAGCCAAACCTCCATGCACTCCAGCTGCTCTCCCACACAAAGGACAACTCTCCTTCCTTGTTCTCCTAGCCTGTCCTTCCTAAGGAGCCTAGAAATCCTACCACCTAGAAAGCACAGTCTATTGAAAACTGTTAATTAGAAGGTGACAAATCCAAGAGCATTTAAAAGGCAAAAATGAAACAGAAACACGAAGGGGGGTGAGTGTGTGTGAAGTCTATTTCATGGCAAACTTCCAGTCCTTTGGCCACTATAAAGCAAAGTCAGTGGATTTCATATAAATTCTCTGTATAAAGGAATGTCTATGAACTGTGTACAATATGGCCCAGAATAAACATCTCATTATCAGGCTAATAAAGCTCCTCACAGAGGAAAAGAAGGTGCTTATGTCATGGTTTCATCTCTCCAATATAATACTGTCCGGAATTGGACTAGTGCCCCAAAATATCATTTTAGGAACAAGACAAATTCCTTTAATGGAAAGGAAATGCAGTAACCCATGGAGGCTGCAGGAGCAGGGTGCTGGGCAACAGCCTCACTACTGCACACTTCCTTTAAAGTTCGTGTGGTTGATTGGCAGGGGATGAGCCTCAGTGTTGAACACCCAGTCGTCCAGGGACAGCACGTCATCTTCACAGAACAGAAGATAGAGGTACCTGGAGCCACCAGGCAAGGGTGGGTGGGAAGAAGACGGGACACAAAGGGAGATTAAAGGAAACTCGAGTGGGACTCCAAGCATGCACAAGCAAGGCTGGTCAGCAGGAGTGTGACATGGGCTGCCACTGGCCTCAGCTGCCAGGGTTGGTGGTGACATGCTACTTGGCTGCCTGCCTGACTCTCCTGCTGGCAACTCTCACCTCTGGTGCAAAGTGGCAAAATGGGGTGGGCACCTGTGCTCAGCCACCCCTCAAACATTAGTTCCCAATACCAGCAAAGGCAGATCTGCACCAAGGGGGCAAGCAAATGCAGGCCATGGTTGTGCCTCCTCTGTGTGCAGGACATCAACCTGACGGTGTCTCTTAAACTGTCAGGGCTAAACTCCAGGGAGCTCAGCACTCAGAGCCTCCCCCTCAGAGCAGCTCTAGCTCACAGAAAGAGTCCTTTAAATTCACCACACGAGCAGAAACCTGGAAAGTGCCAATGAGAGCAGTGGTTCTACAGGAGGAAACTACCCCATAGCCTTGCCTGGTTCCCCCCACAGAGGATAAGACCTCCTCATTATTAGAGACTTATCAAGCAGCCAGGAGTGCTGATGCTCCAGCAATGATGCTACTCTGAAAGGCCTCTGTGCTACTGGACTTACTTCAGAGTCTCTGCGAGGAAAAAACTCTGTTGCATGTTGTCATGGGTTGGGGTTGAGGTGTAAACATCTCGGATGCCAGAAAACCCAGCTTCTACTCTACAGTATTTTTCCAGGGCCTGAGAAAGGAAAAGTAAACCTTAGTAAAACCCAATAGCATTGGACTAACTCATTCATCATCATCAGTTGCATTACAAGTCAGCTTTACAAATCAAATTCCAGGTTTATAGTGCTTTGTGTCTCTCACTGAAGAGCATGGTGATTACTCTGAGAATAAAGCTAATTCTGGTGAGAAACACAAACAGCCTAAGTCAGTTGATTGATTGACCCTGATGCTGCACACACTGCAAAACCAGACCTCAAGTGGCAACTCCAGCTGCTTGCTGAGCCTCTTCCAGGGCAGCAGACAGATGCCAGTTCTGCCAGGGAAACTCAGCATCTGCCAGGATGTGGGGCAGCAGCCAAGAGGCTGTTGTATGAGCCAGAGAGGTGAGGAACTTTCTGCCCAGGAGGTCTTTGTGGGAAGAAGACAAGATGAAGAGCAAAAGCAGGTTTGCTGCTTTTCCCTGGCCAGCCATGAACCAGTGGTTCTGAGCAGTCCAGAGATTTCAAATAGAAGGCAGAGGGGCTTCCTTTTTGCAGAGGGGCTGCTCCAAGAGAAGCAGCTTCTGCTGCCTGCAGCACTCCCCTCCATCAACCTCCACTGTTTTGACTGACTGATTGGAGCACAGGCCAAAATGGAGAGCAAGACATTCACAATGAGCAACAGAGACACCACACTCAGTGGAGCCACTGGTGCCTTTCTGCCCTGCTGCTAATTTGTCTTGGTGTCTAACACCATTTCAACCATGTTTGCTCTTTCCATGGACAGAAGGAAAGACTTCTGTCAGAATCCAGCAGCCTGTAAGAGTGAGCACAGCAAATTTTCCAGCCATACCTCCACAACCTCCCAGCCCCACTGCCTGTACTTGGGGTGGTGTGTCAGCCTCCACATGTACATGTAGCTTTCCACCACCTCAGGTCGTAGGATGTAGTAGCGCTCGCTGAGCCTGGTTGCCATGGCTTCAGTTCCAGCATCAAAGCGAAAGGCTTCGGGGCCCAGTTTGGTATCTAGACAAAACCACACACAGGCAATGATCAAGCAGTTTGAGAAGGAAGCAACTAAACACTCTCCAGGTGCCCCGGGGCTGCTCAGGCTGCCGACATTTAAGTAATTTGACCTCACTGTGTGAGGTCAGATAAGCAGATCACAGACTGGTTTGGGTGGGAAGGGACCTTAAAGATCATCCAGTCCCAACCCCTGCATGGGCAGGGACACCTCCCACCAGCCCAGGTTGCTCCAAGCCCCATCCAACCAGTCATGCTGGTGGATCAGGACAACCTCACAGCTGATGTCAAAAGAGAGGCAACTCCATCAGTGCATGAGGTGTTCCCACTGCTGCTCCAGGAGCGGCACAACCTGCAGCACTTCTGGCTACTCCCTAGGTGAGACTTGGACAAGATCTGAGCGTGGAAAGGGCAGGTAAAAATCTCCCCCCATGTCCTAACACTTTTGCTGGGCTTGTTTGGTTTTGGGGAATTGCACTGCCCTGCCCCTGAGAGCAGAGCTCATAACTGAACACAAACTCAGAACCCAGATGAGAAAGACCAGAGAGGCAGATCCCATTTCTCAACGAGAAAACACATTCCAAGGAATATCTAGCCATGCAGCTGACCCTGCCATCAGAGATACTGACACACTGCTCCCAGGCAGGGGGGTGTTTCACAATTATCAGCCCACCAGACTGAGCCATTTCACCTTCTCTGCAACAGGGAGGCTGTGAGAAGTGGTGCTTGGGACCTGGAATCACTTCTGCCTTTCCTTCTCCCCCACCAGCAGCCTCTTTGAAAAGAAGACACCAGGATGATGGGGGAGGTTTAATCAATTGTACTGCTATTTTATAAATAAAACATTAAGAGTACCTTGGTCTTTCTGAGTGTCCCTTCAATGAGACTCCCAATCCCTTGCAAGCATTAACTAGCACTCAGATCCCTAATTCCAACACCAACCCTCTTCCTGTTTGAAAAACAGGGAAACTGAGCACAGAAGTTGCTTGTGATCATGCCTTGAGGTTCCTCTTGCTGCATCCATGTGTTTCAGGGAGTCACTTTATTCCTTTAAATATTTCACACACCTTCCCTGTCTGTGTGAGGATCTAACAGTGTCTGCCAGTTGGACTGTCTGCTGGGAGCCAGGGTGACATGCACAGACAGCTCTGCTCAGTGAAATGACAGGACTGCAGGCAGTGTGGGCAGGTTTGCACTGCCCTGTATGTGCTGATGGATATTGTTGGAGACGAAAATTGGCTCCAGGCACTTACAACCAGAGGGTTATTAGTTCGGGTGGCTTGTTTAATTCTCTAAGTGCTGGGGTGGGGGGGAAAGAGGTATTTGCAAACATCATTTCAGGTTAGCTTGAAGTTTATTGGGCAAACATGCTGGCTGCTGGCTGCCAACATGGGCTTGCTGGTGTGAAAGTGTGAAGCAATCTTTGAGAACAGTTAGTGCAGACAGACCTGTGCTTGACAAGGTCCTGGAAAGCAGACTGCACTGCCTGTGGCCTCAGGAGAGCTACAGAGATGCCTACAAAGAAAGGAGTGGTGTCCAAGGAAAGCTCATCTTGCTGAAAGCCCTGCAGGCAGAGAACTAAGCCAGCTTCTCATTCATCACCAGTCACTGCTCTTCCAAAGCACTGATAAGCTCACTGTGTGGTGAAACAAATTTTACTGGACTTCTGCAATGGAGAGACTTAGCCAGCCTCTCTCAGCCAGCCAGGAGAGGCTGAGCAGCTTCACTGTTGTGGTTCCTACCAGCAGCTGCAGGTCTCCAACACTGTCCTGTTGGGCTTCTCAGCTGCTCTGCTCCATATAGTGGGACACACTGCAATTAATCTCTGATAATTTCCCCTTCTTGTCTGCAAGGGATGTGAAATGACAGACTCAAGCTCTAGCCTTGTCAGGACAAGGGTGGCTCTGCCATCCAGGACTTGGATCCAGCTCTGGGTTCATTTCACAGCTCTGTCACAGGAGCTCACATCTGCCTGTCCCTCTGCTGTGTAAAACACATCTTGCTCTTCTAGATGTGCCAGAAGAGACAAGTGAAAAACCCACACAGAGGGATGCAGATGCTGCTGAAGCAATAAATAACCTACTGCAAACCTCTGCCCCAGCACAGCTGAGTCTCCTAAGGTTGCCAGGCTGCCCCTTGCTCACACTTTCTAGGCAGCCCACAGGTTCACCTGAGCGTTCATAGGACTCGTGACATGTGTTGGTTATTTCTGCAGCCAGGTCCATGTAGTGTTGCCTCCTCTCCTCTCCAGCATGTTCAGCTCCAAGTGCTATCATGCCCCCAGAGAAGCAAGCCAAGTGGCCCATTTTGTGGTCCAGGACACCACCCCTCCATTCAGCAATGTAGGTCAATCCTCCAGCAGACTTCTTGACCAAATGCTTTTCTATTGCCTAAAGGGATGAAAATCAGGATTTCAGGATACTCAGTGGACAGGGAGAGGAGTGAATCCCAAAGAAACCCAAAGATCTAAGATTTCCCCCTGGAACATTCTGATGAACTCTGTCCCACACAAAATACACAGCAGCAACCTGCTCCTTACCTCCAGTGCATCATCATACATCCTTTTAGCTTCAGAGTCTTTCTTGTCTGACATCAGCCAAGATTTGATGAGATACTCATAAAAGCTGTCCCCAAGCCCCCCAATGGAGACATGGTCTGTAGTGGGAAAGCCAGAAAAGAATTTCAGGTTCATGATCTACAAGGAGCAGCTGCTTTACAAAGAGCAAACAACCAGGTCCTATTTAATGTCCTTGTTCCTGCCTTCCTCTTCCCAGTTTCCTGGGGAGAGCTTGCAGCATTTCTCTTTCAGAAAGGGAAGAAAGGTGGAAAGTGCAACCAGAAGAAAAATGTGCTGTCATTTTGCAAAGCATTAGTCTCCATTCTCAAAACTATTCAGAGGTCCTTATTTTCCAACAGTTATTTATACTGCAACTTGAAGATGCTTCCTGTTTAGGAAGCAATCATCATAAATCCCAGCCTCATAAACCAGAGGCAAGGGCAGTTATTATAGAGCTCCACCTTTATGAAGCCAATGGGTGCTGCCTCCTGCCTCAGGCCAAGGGAGAACACGTTGGATCCCACAGAGCTGCCAGCAAGGGGCTGCTGAGGGGACCTCTCCACTGTGCCATTGGTATTCCTGGCTCGTGGTGGGACTCTGGGCCCTGGGGAAGGCTGGGGCTGTGGGCGTATTAAAATGATAAAGTCAGGTACAAGGATGTGCAGTGAATATTTTCTCCTGCAGAAATAGGATTTTCAAGGCTATCTGCTCAGAGTACACAATGCTGTGACCTTCCTGGAGAGCAGGATGCTAAAGAGCTGCACTGTGAAATGGGCAAGACAGCTGCAGGTTTCTGCCTGGGGGGAACTGCTGGGTGGATTGATATCTTTAAACTGTACCACTGGGGGGAAAGCAGCATTCAGTTTTTCAAGCAGCCAAGTATTTCCCTCTTATAAGAGCAAGACAAATGACCCACCATGGACTGAAGCATCCCTGTTAATTAACAGTGTCCACCTCTACGTCTACATGGGTCCCTGTTCAAAACCTCAGCAGATGCAGATGTTTTATTTTCCCTCTCACTGTACACACACCAAGTCCTGAGGCTTATTCTAAATGCTAAATGCCTCCAAGAGAAGAGATCAGCAGCCATGGTGTGAAGAGCAAATATCCCTGACACAGTGTGTCCAATGATCCAGGGATTAATCCATGGCAAACCAATGAGATTAGACACATGAATTCAGAAGGAAAACAAAAAGAGAACAGACTATTTGCAAACACTGGCTGCACAGCCTGTCTTTTAAAGAGAAGCTCTGTGATCCTAAGTGTGTCATTCATAAAGTCACCAAAGCAGGAGCTCTGGTACATAATTGCTTTCCATATGGCATCAGCTTTGCCAGCATTTGCCTCCCAGGCACTTTGCATAAACAAATCTCTTATTTCAGCAGGGGACTGTGCTTTCATTTGCTAAAGGTAACAACTGCACTCAGGAGAGGTCCAGCTCTGCCTCTTCAGTTAGAAGATCTGCTCATTAAGCCAGGTCAAAGATACAAGTTTTAAGAAAATCACAGAAATTCCAAGAAAAACAGCTTCCCACAAACAGCTTTAATGGTAAGAGTGAGAATGAGAGGCTGGCACCTACAGGGAACATCCCTGAGGCAGCTGCCTCCCTGCTTTGGTCTTATTCTAGTTCTCACCAGCAATATTGGAGATGCAGAAGAGACTGATGAGCCTTTTGCCCTCCCTGGAATACAGAAGGATACCAGAAGGTCGTATTATGAGCAAAGTCCAGGAGAGACATTATCTCTAATCCTTCTGCATAACTCAGCCTACTCCAGAATAAGTAATCACAGGCTACTTTTCATGAGCTCCAAGAACCAGCAACAGGCCCCTCTCCATGTCAGGAGTGGGAGCAGGTCAGTACCAGGAAGAAAAATTTGCAGACATAAATAGAAGTAAATTAGTGGCAGAACAGATGAATACTGAGTATCAAGCTGGGTATTTTAATCATCTGAATTAAGAATACAGCTCTTCAGCTTCCCAAAGATTCTGTAACTAGCAGTTATGGCAACAGACAGTCACGTCTCCTCAGCACCAATGAACAGGCAGAATTAATGCTTATGGCTGGGAAAAGGTGCAGGGTGGCTGCCAGCTGGGAATAACCTAAAGAAAACAGCATCTCAGGGGAGCAGCAGGGGATGGGAGATGATCTTTTCAACTGGAACACATTGCAAGAACTCTGCAGAGCCAAACGTGGAGGAGAAGCTGAACTGCTGACAAAGAGACTGGAAAACTTTGAAGATCAATTAGTGGGACAAACACAGAGGCCTATTTTCTTCCCTCGTGGCACCAAAGGACAGCTCTGGTTTAATGGGACAACTGCAACCATCTGAGATGCTTTGTTGGGACACCTTTCAAGCCAAACCCTGTCAACCAGAGGTGCTGATGTGGTCAGGGGTTGCTCACAGTGCTCTCTCACTGTCTCAGCTGATGGCAGCCATGCAAATGACTGTCAGTTACAATCAGAGCTGTTAATACCGTAGTTAGAAAGGGCTGGAGCAATTCAGCAAAGCAAATAGTGCAACAAGCCATGGGGACACCAGGTAGTGCAGTGACTCAAAGAAAACTGCTTGAACTATATAAATATAATCCACTGATGGGTTAAAACCAGCTTTTTCAAAAGGAGACTTTTCTTTCCTTTGACAGAGAGACATAAATTCCATCAACCCTCCCCTGCCAAAACAAGCAGAAAGTTGAGGTCAGAGACCTGGGGCCCAGCAGCAGAAGCAGCCTCTCCTGTTCCTACCAGAAGGCAAATTTCTGCCCTTTGGTGGCACAAGAAGAAGGGTACAGTCTCTACTCTGGATAAGAAAGGGGCTGTGTGTGTAAAGCAGGAAAGTAAATAATCTTTCCTTGAGTATACTGCTTCTAATATTTCCTTGCTCTTTCCAAGCTGCTTCCTGGTTATTTGCTCCTCTTTAAGTTCAGAGCTCTTTTGATACCCATGTCAGTGCCAGGTTCCCAACAAGAGAAAATAACATGTCCTTGTCTCACCCCCCTTGCACAAGTTGCACTGCTCAATGGGTACCACCATGGCAGGCAGATGAGTGCACACAGAGAATGCATCCCTAGTCCTGGGGGGTCTGAGTCTCTGTAGGGCCCCTGCCCCTCCAGATGGTTCGTCCCTTGCTGCAGCACACCTGGGAAGCACATCTCCTGGTCCTTCTGCCACAGCCTTCACGTGCAGCTCCCAGGGAGGTCTGTGGGCTACGT
Source organism: Chaetura pelagica (assembly GCF_000747805.2). Taxonomy (NCBI): domain Eukaryota; kingdom Metazoa; phylum Chordata; class Aves; order Apodiformes; family Apodidae; genus Chaetura; species Chaetura pelagica. Next base: position 158,893 of record NW_009954236.1, on the reverse strand, counting down.
GATGACTGCAGGGCAAGAGATGTGCTGATTTCTAATATCTGTGTGATGAACCATGTACCATTATCCTTCCCGGTGCCAGAGAGGCCCTAATTCTCTCTGGAGGTGAGACACTCAGCTGGAAACAAGGCTGATGGAATAAGTGTACAATTACTATATTGCACCTTACAAATCGGGTTGCATTATCTAATCACATGTATACAGGCTGCCTGACAAGACATTTCCTTGGCTTGCTGCTCTGACAGTTGCTGTTGCTTCTTGAAGAATAATGGAAAGAGTAAAATGCTCCAGGCAGGACTGAAAGCAGAGTGATACTTACGCTGCACCCAGTTCCCTGTCACAGGACTGAGAAAGTTGGGATAAAGGCCCTGGGGCTTCTCAACTCTGTTCAGGACTTTGCGGATGTTCATCACCTGGGAGAGATGAGAGGCAAGAATTGTGTTATTTCTCTGCTCAAGAGGTTTTGCACTGTCACTGAGAACTTGAGCTCAGCAGTGTTGATCCCTGGCTGAACCAGCACAGCAGCCTGGGATGCTGGGAATCATCACACCAGCAGAACCCACTGACACGGCTCTCCAGCTCTTCTGGAGAAACTTTCCTGCTGGATCCCTCAGCACAACCTTCATCCAGCTCTGTGGGATCTTAGAAATTATTCTGAAACCCCTACAAAGCCCCAGCTCAGCAAGCAGTGGAAGCAGTTTGTTAAGAGTGAAGCAATCCTGAGGATCTGGGATCTGGGTGGAAATGCATCAGATGGGGAGGGTGATTTTTTCCATGATCCAAAGGGAAAGGAGTGGCAGGGATGAGTGACTCACACAGTACTTAAATTCACTATGTGGTCACTTAACATGATGAATTGGGGCCTTTAATTCCAACAACAGACAGCTCCTCTAATACACCAGAACAGCCACACTTACTCTTTAAAACCTCCCTTGGTTTCACCCCCATTAAATCCAAAAGGCCTTTCCCATAAGAGACAAAGTTAAATTGTATGCAGCATAAATATTCTATTATAACCTACAGAGCAGTTAATACACTCTAAACCTTTTATGAAATTAGACCATTTGTAGGCCAAAAGCTGGCTGCAGACTTAACTCTGTGCTTCCAAGTGAGGTGTCAGGCTGCATAATATTGACTGAAGTTTAGTAGCGTGGCACGTTAATCACAGAGTGAAGAGAAGACACAGATGGACTTTATTCTTGCTAAAATCACAGCAGTCCCAAGCTGCAAGTTAATGAGTTGATCTGTTCCTCTGAAGTAATTTCCCACAGGATGAGCTGTTTGAGCCCACATCATCCCACATTTTGTCCCTCAGAGGGTGTTGGGATGGCTGGGATGCATCTGCTGGCACACAGCAGGCATGGCCACTCAGGGGAGGCCCCTAGAAAGGTTGTGCCCTTTCCCTCTGTGGGCTTGGGAGGCAAAGAGGAAAACATGTTAGGCTGGAGGCAGAGAATCATAGAATCATCACATCCCAACTCTTCTGCCATGGGCAGGGACACCTCCCACCAGCCCAGGTTGCTCCAAGCCCCATCCAACCTGCCCTTCAACACTGCCAGGGATGGGGCAGCCACAGCTTCCCTGGGCAACCTGGGCCAGGCTCTCACCACCCTCACACCCAAGAATTTCCTCCTCATGTCCAACCTCAATCTCCCCTCTCCCACTTTTAATCCATCCCCCCTTGTCCTCTCCCTCCCTGCCCTTGTCCCAAGTCCCTCCCCAGCTTTCCTGGAGCCCCTTCAGGCCCTGGAAGGTGCTCTAAGGTCTCCCTGGAGCCTTCTCTTCTCCAGGCTGAACACACAATTTGTCTCACTCAAAGCTGGTTCCTCAGGGACATGCAGTGAAAGTTAATGACTTGCTGGTATCCAACAGCATGTTTATTAAGTTGCTCTCACATGCACTACAAGAGCACTTGTGGGGAAAAAAAAAGAACAAAAAAAGAACGCTTAAGGTAATGGATAATATTAATAGATTTTCAGTTACAAGTTACACAAAAGGAATCCAATATGTCAACTGTCAGGCCTTTCCTACACAAGAAACCTCAGCAGAAATCTTGCTGGCTGGAGCAGAACATTTAATGCTTGTTTAGAGTAAAAAAAGTCTGCAGGTACAAGGCACTACTATTAGGAAATCAGAATTAACAATTACCTTTGCAGCCTGAATGCAACAGATGGTTTAACTTTGGCTGTGCCTTTGTCTGAGGTTCTACTACAACTTTACATGACTGAAACACTGGGAAAAACACCCTCAGTGGCTGCAGAGATGGAGAGGGGGGGAAGGGGTGACAGCAAACGTCAGTGGCCAAAGGAAGCACTGGGGGAGCTGCCTTCCAAGGCCTCCTGGTGTGGGGGGATCTCTACCAGGTTCTGGCTGTCACGTTCCCAGTGAGTTGGTGCACAGGATGCCCTGAGGCCTGGGGACCTCTGCAGCCTCAAGGCACAAACTTCCCACTCTGGAAGGTTTCTGGTACTGGAACTGGGGAGAAGGAACACTTCACTGTCTGATGCAGGCAGAGCCCAGTGTCACTCTGCTCCAGCTCTGACCCTGGGAGGATCATAGAATCATAGAATATGCTGAGTTGGAAGGGACTCATCAGGATGAAGAGACCAATTCACCAAAGACCAAGCTGGGCAGTACTTGCCTTTTCTGCAAACACTGGGTTGCCAGAGAGCTCTGAGAGGTGCAGGAATTCCAAGTGCAAGGTCCCAAATTCTGCCAAGATGCTGCTTCCAGCAGATGCCCAACCCCAGCTCCAACTCATGCCACTGCAAGGAGAGAAATGGGAGCTTTCATTGCCAAGAAAACACAGTCAAAGCCTGAGGTACCCCCACCACCCCAGAACAGATCCTGCCTGTGCACATCAGGTCTCAACAAGGGCCATAAAAGGACACACATTGATTTTTAGGACTCTCCCATGGAACAGTTCTAGTGGGATGAAGCAGCTTTAGAGGATTGCTCAGGACAGGGTAAACAGACTGCACATCATGGGAAACTGCCTTCTTTTTGTGGGAAAGGAATCCCTTCCAAACAGATCAGCTTAAAGCAAACTTTGGAAGAACACTGACAACCTGCCCTACACAAGATTCTTTGGGATAAAACATGTCTGGGCAGAATTCTCCCATCTCAAATGTCCCACAAGTCCAACAAAACTGTTCCTTTCTGGAGAATCCAGCCTGTCCCTGAGCACCTTGCTTTAACAAGATCTCACACTCCTGATGTGACATGACACAGACATTCCCAGTGGATGCTTGTTTGCAAGGGGATACAGCAACACTAGGGGAAAGGTGTCATTGGGCAAACCTGACTGGAATGCAAACCAAAATGGGGCATCTTGACATCTGCCCAGGACAAAGCTAACTTTGGAAACACCCCACTGGTGCTCATCTCATGTGCCCTGCAAGAACAGGAGGGCCAGGACAGAACTGCAGAAGGTGGCAAACACTGTGTGAAGAAGCCAGTTACACAAGGTGCCTCCACCCCTATGTTTGAAATCCTGGGATCCCTTCTCAGTTTCTGTTTGTTTTCCCTCCCCCTACCAAGCCCATGCAAAGAGAGGAACTGGCACAGAAGCAAAGCAAGGAGTCGATGCTGGGGATGAGGAGGGCATCACTTCTCAGTCTGAAAGAAAATTAACCAAAGGACATGGGAGAGCAGAGGCTCTTCCAAGCTGTAACAGCCTTATCTTTGGATTTGTTTTTACATTGGACCACTTCTTTCTGCACCGTTCTGCTGAAGATTACAGCTCCATGTCTCTCTGAAATCCACAGACATGAACATGTCCCGGATTCTTGAGCCTTGCTCATGGAATTCTCAGAGTTGGCAGGGACCTCTAGAGATCAGCTGGTCCAACTCCCCTGCTAAGCAGGATTGCCCAGAGCACATCACCCAGGGCTGCATCCAGGGGGGTCTTGAATATCTCCAGAGAAGTAGACTCTACAGCTCCCTGGGCAGCCTGTCCCAGGGCTCTGTCACCCTGAGAGTAAAGGAGTCTCCTCATATTCCAATGGCACTTCCCATGTTCCAGCTTGTGTCCACTGCCCCATATCCTGTCCCTGGGCACTGCTGAGCAGAGTCTGGCTCCATCCTCCCTGCACCCTTTAGATACCGACAGGCATTGATAAGGTCTCCCCTCAGCCTTCTCTTCTCCAGGCTGAACAGTCCCAGCTCTCCCACCCTTTCCTCATCAGGGAGATGCTCCAACCCCCCAGTCGTCATTGTTCCCCACCTCTGGACTCTCTCCAGCAGTTCCCAGTCTCTCTCAAACTGGGGAGCCCAAAACTGGTCCCAGTTCTCCAGCTGTGGCCTCACCAGGGCAGAACTGAGGGGCAGGATGACCCCCCCAAACCTACTGGCCACACTCTTCCTTAGACACCCCAGGACTCCACTGGCCTTCTTGGCCTCACGAGCACATTGTTCCCAAAGCAGCAAGTGCTGCTCCAAGGAAGTTGGGCTTTGATGTCCAGGTCTCTGCAAACCCTGAGGAGGCACCAGGTTCCCAGGGATGGGGGTAACACTAGATGGCGCCTGGAAGCTTGGAAGGAAAGGGTTTGTTGTTTACTTGAGGCTCAAACTAATGATCTCTCTGGGTTGGGGGAAGTTTCCTCTCCAGGTGATACACGGAAAAGCATCTCAGGTCCAGAGCTGTTTGTTTCACCTCCAGACAGTCGGAGCCATCAGACAAAGCAACATGTTGACGCTGTTTCCAATGGCTCAGTCACTGCCAAACCTCAGCCTGCCCTGCAGACCCGCAGGGCTGGATCAGCTTCTCAGTTGCAAACACTGTGTGCAGCTCCAACGGGCACCCCAGGAACACCCAGTGTTTATGGCACAGAAGCTCCCTGAGCAGGCAGAAAGGTCCTCCAGTCTGAGCAGGCTCATGTGGGCATGAATATAGCAGTGGATGCAGCTGCTGCTCCTGGCAGCTGCCAGCCCTGGGGTGGGTGAGCTGAGCAATCCCACCCTGCTCTCCTGCCTAGAAAGAGTCTATTACTTTTCCTTTATTTACTGCACTGAAGGGATGTTGTAACCAACACCATTTCCCAAACAGAAACTGCCTTCTGAGCTAGTTCAAACGAGGAGTGGCTGGGAGCAGCCAAACGGGGCCGTGTTTGTTGTGACAGCAGCTGTGTGGGGTCACAGAGACTGACACGACCCTCCCCAACACACAGCCAGCCCCTCCTGCCAGGCCCCTGCTGCTGGGAACACAAGCCCTGGCTTGCAAATCACAGGAACACTCAAGGAGAGGTGGTCTGGAGGAAACAAGAGGATGTCTGCAATGTGTCCCTGGGTCAAAGAGCAGCCTGAAATGACCCCCTGCAGCAAAACATATTTTCAGCATTACAGATTGGACAAACTGGGTCTTCACAGTTTCCCTGTTTTGTAAGATCTCAGAGGAAACTACTGGTTGAAGGACCTTGGTCTTCAAGACAAAAGGAAATGGGCCAGGCTCTCTTTATCCCCCAGATAAGTGGGGCTTCCTTAAACACTGCCCAGGGCAAGCATGGGATGAAAATGGCTGAATCATCCAAAGCAGCACAACAGTGTGAGATCAGGAGAGGAGGATGATGAAAAATCTGGAGGTGGGGAGGGTTTAGGGGAGATGTGAAGGAGAGCAGGGGCCAGGGACCCTGATCAGGAAGCATCAGGAGAGGAACTGCAGTGCAACACACTGGCAGAGAGCACAGAGCAGCAGCCTGAGAAGACAATGTCCTCTAGGACCTGGCAGACAACATAGCAGTTGGACCAGGAGGGAAAACAAGCCTGTGTGAGATATGATAGTGTGTGTGCAAAAACAGAAGGCCACAGAGAAGCAAATGAATGGAGAGGGGACAAAAGAGGAAAAGGTGGTGTGGGGTGATAAGAATAGAGAAATCCAGCTGGCTATGGGAAGAGCTGGGGGTGGGTGTCTTTGTACTTGGGTCCTCAGAAACTTGTAAGCAGAACTGACTTAATTCCAGCTTTTGTTTGTTTCAGATTTCTCAATGTCATTCTTAACCCACCCCCCCAAGCTTCCACCACCACCAGCCTACACATGATGCAAGACTGTCCCCCTTTTGAGATGTTGAGGTGTCTGGAATTAGCACAGCCTTACAAAAGCATAAATGGTGAGAAAATTCCTTCTTGCAGAACTCTATGGGCTTTGGTTTGGCCCTGACATTTGGGTCAGTGCGCTCTAACAGCATCACCTCACTCCTCTGCTCTCACTTCCACACACTATCTCACTCTGAGTACCTCCCTTTCCCTCTGGCTGTTCATCATGTTCTCACAGGAGCCTACAGATTTAACTCCCTTCATCCTTGCTCCTAAATCAATGGAGCCCTCACAGCAGCTTGATGGTCCTGAAGCCAGAGCTCAAGCCAGTAATATGGATTCTGGATTGTGGGCTCAGTGCTATTTTGATTTTCTTTGCTCTCAGTCAAGGTCATCAACAAAACATTTTGGCAATGTCTAGCCAGACACAGACTGTTTCAATTGTCTTCACAAAGGGCAGGGGAAGGTTTGGCATTTCTGTGAAAGGTTAGTCTATGCTGAGTCTTTATCAGCCACAAAGGAAGCAGAAGGTCTCTTCTGCAAAAAAGAAACACTTAAAAGTTGTGGTGGCTCAAATTTTCTCTGGGATCACGTGCAGCTAAGACAACTGGAGGGTGACAGTGATATTTGAGCAAGGGATCAGTGTGAGCCAAACATTTGAGAGTTTTGCACTCCAACGAGACAGGAGCCAAACAGGGGATTTGGGCTAAGGGATGAATAATGATTTTCATGGCTGCTGCTCTGAGTTCTGCAAGAGGTGAGGATGAAAGGCTTTTGTTAACCCACATCTCCTGCTGCCTCTGTTTCAGTCAGCATGCAGCTTTTACCCTGGGGAATCTGTTTGTAGGCATCAAAATGAGCCAGTAAGCCCTTACTGGCAGGGAACACTGTCTACTAGCAAGAATCAGAGACTGGGAGTCCAGCCTCCAGGTTTGCCTCTGTTTGCTGAGAGACTTTCAGCAAGGTATTTAAACCTAGCTGCCTCCAAGCTACCCTTCAGCA
>NW_009954236.1:147524-151651 GCF_000747805.2 Chaetura pelagica | reverse complement strand
CAGCAGGAGAACACCACCTACCTGACATGAAATGTTGTGGCTCTAAGTGAAGGATACACACCTGGCTGAGTGCTGCCAGCAGGGAGAAAACTAGAGGATCTGTATAGACCCCCCTTTCTAGCAGCAAAACTGTCAGCCAGTACCATCCCAGTTCCTTTCCCTGTTTTTCCAAACATGGAGCCTTGGATAAATGCACATGCATCTAGTTGGGCACACTGCAAAAACACAGGGAGCAGTGCCTGCTACGTGCAGACTACAAATAACCTTTCAAAGAAAATGAGAGTGAGGAAAATGCTATTGCAAGCAGGGAGCCCTGCCAAGAGGTAGAGGAAGAAACTGTGGACAGCCCCAAGTTAATAAAACACAGCTGGGTTTAACTTGAGTCACCTGCAGTCTCTGCCAAGGCACCTCTTGGTTTTTGAGTTGGCAAAACAAATGACCTCGAAGAATCTGCGCTAGAGGGGGGGCACTGAGGGGGAACTGCTGTTCCTGCTTGAATCCTAGTCTCTTACAAACATTCAGTAATCATAAAATGACATGCTTGGAAGGATGGGTGTCTTGCCTGCCCAGATTTATGACGCCACGTGGGATACCAGTGGGGGTGTTAAAAGCTGGCAAAAGTTTCTCTCCAAGTTCCAGGGCTTTACTCTTGAACACCTGTTAAAAGAAGAAAAGAGGATATAAATACTTGATGGAGGGCTTGTGGATACTAGTCACACTGGGTTCTTCCAAATCCACTTTTTCAAACACACCATTATAAAAAAACTCAACCTGCTGCCCTGAAGGGATCTCTGGTTTCAGAAAAGCTGCTGCCCTAGTTCCACTGGATGAGAGAGTTGATGGGAAAGCCACACTCAACTTTGGTATCTATCCTAATGTCCTCTAAAAATGGACACTAATCCAGTCCCAAGTCCTCTGCCAAACCCTCAGCCTGGATGTGAGCAGCCAGAGCTGCAGAACACCCCAAATACCTCAGCAGCAAATGTCTGTCATCTGAACTGATCCAAAGAGTTCTCCTTGGGGACAAATTCTTCCCTTTTCCCAGGGTGGCACAGGACACAGGGAGATGAAATGGCTGAATTAAAGCCAAAAGAAATTTTTCCAGGGTGAAGCAATTTTAGATTTACAATGTGGGTTTGCCCAGCTTGTGTCATCTCTTGTTGTAAAAAACACCATTTCCAACAATCTTTTACTTGCAACTCTTCTAGGAAGCATTCATGGTTTCATGGCTAAGCTGCTCCTTTTCCATTTTTAATGCCTCAGTTTCAGGCTTTCAGATCAAATTATAGCTTATGGGGCTTGCAGCACAAAGCCACCATACACAATTATTTTGGGACAACCTGATACAAGCACTAATCTTTGCTCCAGAGATTAGTCCTGATCAAGGGAAGCCTGTAAGTGACTTAGGAGATAAAGTACAAGCCTTTTACCTCCAGCCTCCTTCCACCAGCCCAAGTTGTCATGGTACTTCTCAGAAAGCAGGAATTTACTGCTCTATAAACACAGCCCCAAGGAGACCTGAGCTCTCTCCTGTGGGTTTCTAGACTTCTGATCCACTCACAAGGAGATAGGAATTTGGTTCAGAAGGCAAAGCAAGACACAGGGACATGATTTTTGCCTTTCAGCCTGGTGACACTGACTGGGTGTATGACAGACACTGCCCTGGCTGCTGAGCATCACTGTTGAGTGCTCCTCAAGAGGTCACTGCTGGAGTTTCATGGTTAAATGTGGTTTCTTTTTTGCTCTGTTGATCTGAAGCCCGTTGAAGTTGTGACTAAGACAGTCCCTGAGTCGGGGCACTGAATCTTTGAGTTTTCCCTGGAGGAAAAACACAGAGAAAAGTTGTTCCTGGAAGTCATTTAAAATGCAACTGAAGTAACAGAGCTGCTCCTGTGACTTCATAGATCAATGGTGCCACTAGGCAGGGATGAGCCACCCTGTCCTGTTATGGTGGGCAGCACCCAGCCATGTTCAGCACGTGGCATCAGAGCTTAGCTCTCCTTTAAGAGCCACTCTTCCAGTTCCTTCCCCCTTGAATAAGGGTTCCTGCTTGCCTAATTCTTCCAGGGCAAAGGAATATTCTCTTCATGTCTCTACAGCCAATTGTAAAATTCCAGTCCAGTCACATCATAAAACAGATTATGGCATTAAGCCCTGGCCTCTGCTGGGCTGGAGAGAAGAACCAAAGTGGAAGCCAGAGCCTCCTGCTTCAGCCAGGGGCAAAGGGCTGCTTCACCAGGCTACAGGAGAGACTGTGACACCTCCTGGGCAAGGAGACAATTTGTGGAGCTGTAGCACTTTGTCACATGAGTTGGCAGGATGCAGGTACCCATCCTGGAAGTTTGTCACCCTCCTTCTCTGCCCCTCAGGGCACTTTATCTTAAAAATACAGAGAGACTGTTCAGGTAGGGTGTGAAGCACTTGCCACTGACCAGTTGCCCTCCTTGGTCTGAGGCAGGATCTGGAATGCTGTTTGAGGAAATCTTGCCTGTGTTTGGAATATAAAGGAACAAGTACAAAGATCACTGCAAATGGCATTTCACTGGGGAGCAATGTCTCCAACCAAAAATATGTCTTGCTAGAATTGCCCACAGGAGAAAAGATCTTTGCAAATGAGCCATGCATGGTGTGTGCAAGGTAATTATGCGAGACTTAATTAAAAGACCATTAGTGGCATTTCGATATTCATAAAAACGATGGGTTTAGCCTGTTGTTATGGAGGGATTATCTGATGCTCAGAGAAAAGCTGCTGGAGAACCCTTTGAGTTCATTGCTGGTGACTGTGTCAGTCAGAGCTGCTGAAACAAACCTCTTCTCCAGTCAAGTAGTAGGTGGCCAACAGTCCTCCAATGTAGCGGATGTTCACCTCAAACAAGGATGCTTCCCCGTTCTGGAAATACATAAAGATAGAATATTTCTGACTGCAAAGTCTGCAGGCACAAATGGCAGCTGAAGGGAACAGATTGTAGGCAGATACTTCAGTCTCTCAGTCCTCACCCACAGTGTAACACAGCTTTTTTGTCCAAGATCTCACAGCACTTTATTTGCTCTACAGTGACAGGTGGAGCCTGAAGGGAGGAGAAACACCCAAACTGCCCATTTATCACCAGCTGAAAAGATGTAAATCAGTGAGGGCAGATGCATTTTCCAGCCATCCATCCTACCCTGTCTTGGATGATGCCTTGCAAAAAGCTGTGAGTTAGTTTAGGGGAAAAAAAGTCTGCCCCTTACAAGTTTTTATTTACAGAGAAAATTGTACAAGCACATGGAAAAATGTGCTCCATTTTCTTGTGAAGAAGGCACTGAACTGGATGGATGCAAAGCACCTCCTGCCTTAGGTGGGTATTTTCTGTCATATTATAGAATCATGGAATGGGTTGGGTTGGAAGGGACCTTAAAGATCATCTAGATCCAAGCCCCTGCATGGGCAGGGACACCTCCCACCAGCCCAGGTTGCTCCAAGCCCCATCCAACCTGCCCTTCAACACTGCCAGGGATGGGGCAGCCACAGCTTCCCTGGGCAACCCGGGCCAGGGTCTCAACACCCTCACAGGGAAGAATTTCTTCCATGAATTTCTGTCATCCAAGGACTCCCCCTGGTCTGCAGGCTCTGAGAGGACCACAGCACACAGGGCACCTGTCAAGGGAAGGCTTGCAGAGACCAGCAGCCTGATGTCCATGTGCCTCCCCCCAGACAGCAGACACAGTTCACTGAATCACTCAAGAACCCACTCACCTGGAACAAGTTTTGCTCTACCTACTCAGCTGCTGATCAGCAAATGTCAGAACGATTGCAGTCAAAATGTGCCTTTAAAAAATACATGCTCCTGGCCCTTGAGTCTGCATGAGAAATTACTCCTGCCCTCACACAAATGCATCAACCCAAACACCAGAAAGATCTTCCACCAGCACAGCACTTTGAGTGAGGAAAGCAAAGCAAAGGGGCACGTGAACCTCTGCACTAGCCTGTCCTTTCTCAATACCTGCAGGTTATAAATCATAGCAAGTTCTTCCTTGAGATAATGACTGAAATTGCACCAGGCAGATCATGGCACCCAGTTTCAAACAGAGCTTGTGGCCCTTGGAGACCCTGCCTGACTTTTCTGGACTGTTAGAGCTCCTTGTAT
>NW_009954236.1:128084-147501 GCF_000747805.2 Chaetura pelagica | reverse complement strand
TTTCCCTCCCTCTGCTGTGCTTTCTGACTCCACTGATCAATCCATAGCATTCATTCTTGTCATTACAGATCAATGTATTCTGCAGGCCAAGATTAAATTCTTTTATGAAATCCAGATAAATTATCTCCCAGTTGATTCTGTGCCTTGTTTATTGATTCATCAACGCACTGAGAGCACCCACCAAATTTATCAGATGTGGTCTTCCCTTTATGAATACACAAATGCCAGTCATGCCCTCCCAAATTATGCTTTTCTGTAAAGGCAGCTGCAAGCATTGTCCCCATGGGAGGAACAATTTTTCACAATAGACAACTAGGCTGGCATGAAAAAAATGCAAGTTTGAACTGCTTTCTAGTTTTAACATTCAGCGTCCGCCACGGATGTGATCCCATCAGCTCTCCCATGGTAAAGAAAAGAGCTGGATTGGAGACTAACAATCAGAGCCAAGGCAAGGGGCCCTGGCCACAAAATTAGATTAACAGCCAGGATCCTTCATTTGATGGCACAGCAAGGCTTGTCTTGCACCCAGAGTCCCAGCAAGTCTAATACCAGCTCTGAGAAGTGGCTGAGAAAGCTTCAGGGGCCACAGAGAGGGAGCATCCATGGCCAGGCTTAGATATGATGCCCTTCCTTCCTCATCCAGGCTCCCTGTGTGCTCCCACTTCTCTGCAAGGTTCCATTGCACAAATCCCAGTAACGCCATCACCACTAATGGCCCAGCCAAGGAGATCAGCCTTTTCAATCTATAGCATGTAAAAAGTAAAACTTATTTTATCACAGGCAGGCATTTAACTGAGATGAAACAGAACTTGTTCTTTGATGAACAAAACTTCCTCGTCCTCCCTAATAATAAAAGCTGGTTTTATAACCCAGACCAAAACACAAAACACATTAAACACTGAATCTCATTTGCAGCCAGACACCATAGGATTGATCTGGTGGTGGCCCCTGGCTGGAACCTTGGGCCATGTACAGGCAGAAGATGGGGTGAATTATCACAGGGACTTTGGTCTTAAAAAAAAACTATAAAAAAATAAATAAATCAGAGCTGGGTAGTTTCTTCCCCCACAGATTTCATAGATCCTGCCTCAATATTTTATTCTTAGAGAAGACAGATCAAAACTGGCCAAACACACGGAGTTTCTGAGACCCAGATAGGCATGCCCAGTAACTGACTCACCACATTCAAGTCAAAGCTCTTCTCCACCCACTTCTTTGCTTCTTGAAATTCCTCCTCGAGTTCCATGATGTACAGAGTATCTAAGGCATCTATCACTGTAGCTCCTCGAAGGCCTCCTGCATTGCAAAGAAGGAATGCCATCCCCACTAAGGGCCCAGCCAAGGAGATCAGCCTTTTCAATCTATAGCATGTAAAAAGTAAAACTTATTTTATCACAGGCAGGCATTTAACTGAGATGAAACAGAACTTGTTCTTTGATGAACAAAACTTCCTCGTCCTCCCTAATAATAAAAGCTGGTTTTATAACCCAGACCAAAACACAAAACACATTAAACACTGAATCTCATTTGCAGCCAGACACCATAGGATTGATCTGGTGGTGGCCCCTGGCTGGAACCTTGGGCCATGTACAGGCAGAAGATGGGGTGAATTATCACAGGGACTTTGGTCTTAAAAAAAAACTATAAAAAAATAAATAAATCAGAGCTGGGTAGTTTCTTCCCCCACAGATTTCATAGATCCTGCCTCAATATTTTATTCTTAGAGAAGACAGATCAAAACTGGCCAAACACACGGAGTTTCTGAGACCCAGATAGGCATGCCCAGTAACTGACTCACCACATTCAAGTCAAAGCTCTTCTCCACCCACTTCTTTGCTTCTTGAAATTCCTCCTCGAGTTCCATGATGTACAGAGTATCTAAGGCATCTATCACTGTAGCTCCTCGAAGGCCTCCTGCATTGCAAAGAGAACAGCATCATGAAACCCCACTCATGCAACCTCTTTTAGCTCTGAATCAGTCTGCAGGAGCTGGGACAGGCAGCAGCTTCCAGTCCCAGTACTGGGGATGTCTGGATGGAATCCAGACTGGCCGTGGTCTAGGCTGAGATCTTCTAACAGGACTAGTGAGCTCTGCTACCCAAAAAGGGTTGCTTTGAAGAGCCTCAACTTTGAAAGGCTTGATACTTCAGCAAAAAATACCCAAAAGGAACAGCTCAAGGTCCACACTTCAAGCCACCAGTCATGACTACAAGTCTTGGCCTTGTTTTCCAGTTCTTGTTTTGGCTAAAGAGGTTAGGCAATTCAACTTCTAATCTTTCTTCAACTGTAAACCTAAATTAAGCCTATTTCTAACTCAGTTAAAAGCATAAAAGCTCTTCTAAGTGAGGGAAGAGAATTTTATTTCTATTGTGCAAGAGCATCCAAGACAGGACTTTGATAATTCTGTCCTGACGTAGTGTTTGTTATGTGAGCCACAAAGTCCTTTTGCACCATGTTATGACCCAGGGTTTTCCACTACCAGCATATATACAAAACACAGCCTCACCTGGCAGCAGAGAGACCAGAAACTAACCTCGATGGATGTCAAACATCCATCCTGATGTTTGACTTTAGGGGCATCTCCCTTCCCTTGGCTAACTAAGCAGTTCCTGTGAGCACGCTCACCACTCCACAGCACACCACACTCCAGCAGATGACAATGTTCTACAAAGGGAGAACTTCCAGTGAGAGAGAATGACATGGATGCCATGCCAAGAAAACCACACAGGATGCAAAGACAGACAATCTTGTAGCAGTTGAGATTAAATGAAACTAGAGGTGTTAACGACCCTGGGTTTGGAACATCTCAGTGCTGGAGTTTCATTTCTGTTAGGGTTCCCTAAAAGCATCCTTAGCATGGGAAAGCAAAGGGTATGAAGCACACTGTGACTCAGACCCCTTTGTGCTTAAATTACAAAGGCTGCTGCTTTCTTGGGTAACTCAGCAAACACAAATCCTCACGTGGAGGATTCCAGTTTGGAATCATCATCAGTCTCTGCGGATGTAGCTCAGCAGGGACACAGGCAGGGAGCTGCCTCTGTCCCTGCTGTCCCTGCCTCAGCCAGCTGCACGTGCAGGCCCACACACACACACTGCTCCACTGCAGCCACATTCCTGCCCACCCCCTGACAGCCAGACCTCTTGGAGGCTCTGGCAGCAACAACACTTGGATGAGGTTCAGTTTTTGTTTCTGCTGGAGAAGCTGCTTGTACCAGTTCTGTCCCTATCAGCTCCTTTTCCAGGGTGACCACAAAGTCTCACAGGCACTGCTTAGTCCCAGGGCTTTTCAAGACATATTTCTATGTGACTCGGGTCAGTTCCTTCTCACTAACAGGCTTTAAGATACCACCCCACATTTCCCTAAGCTTTCCCAGCCTTTCATGGCATGCTCAGATTGACTTTTGTAGTACCTTCAGTATTTCTTCACTTCTAGTTCTGCTTAAAAGAGGAAAACCCAGCTGGATGCACTGTCGAGGAACTACTGCAGAGGGGAGAGGAAGGCAAAGGTGGGTCATGAGTCATGAACCTTAAGACTTTGGTCTTTTCTTATTAAGGAAAAAAGTGACCCAGCCTGACATACATCAAACCTTTTTCCCCAGGGGAGAAATGCTCAGATTCACCACTTTCATGCTGGGCTCATTTATGCTCTCAGCATTCCTCTCCAGGAAGAAAAGCATCCTGCCTTATTTTGTTGATGTTACAAGATTGCAGTTTTGACACTTTTCAGCCAGTCAGCACATCATTGCTTTAATAAAAACCCAACCAAGACTTTACTGCTCCACTACTGATTGCTGCCTTTCGTATGCTGCCTGCATGGGAAACAGGGGGATGAAGGGATGAAGGCAGCAGAGGCAGCTTCTAGAAATCCATTTATTCCTACAGGCTTGTGAAATGATCATCTAACTGGAGCCATCTCCGAGAGTGCAATAGATGGAGTCAAACAGCCACTAGATCAACTGGTGGCTCCTAAAAACCAGCTGAGCTGATGTTTGCATGGGCATGTTTTCCAAAAGCAGTGACCATGAAAAACAACATCACTGCAGCCAGAGCTGCTTTTATCAACCTTAATGATTCTTTGATATTAACGATTATGTGATTTTTATACACTTTCCTATTAGCAAGGAGAGACACACCAGCTCAGAGCAACACTGAGGCAGGAAAAACATTTTAAGAAGAGAAGGAAGAGCACTGCTGCCTGAGGCACAGCCAATTAGTGTGATATTCTGAGAGTCACACTAACAAGCTCGATTTAATTTGATGATATAATCCACAAAGCCTTTCATAATCTGCAGAGACAATGAGAAAAGTTGGATTTGCTCAAACTGAACACAGACAAAGAGACAACAAAGTTACAATTTTCTGGGGATGATTAATTGAAGTGAAAAATATAGCTTGATTTGACAGAGCCTTTCATGTTTTCATCTAGTAAGGCTTTTAAATACATGAATTGCATGGGGGATTAGGAACCTGCTCAGATCTTGGTTGAAGCCTTGCTCGAGTTGCTCAGCTTTCTGCCCTGTCTTTGACCAAGCAAACCTTGCTTCCCTTCTGGTTTGTCTTTGTATCATTTTAAATATTGGTTTTAAACATTCCCCTAAACACTCTGTGTCTGAAGAACCTTGGGCTGTGTGTTTTGTACAAGGGTCTTGTTGATGTTTCCCTTCTTCTCTCCTAGCTTTGAAGCAGTTGCAAAATGCAGGGATGACTTCTTGTTCCTGCAGCTGACATAGTCTGTGGTGATACCATGAGCTACCATCTCAGCTTCAGATGTCTCCTGAGCAGGGTGAAAATGAACCTCCACCCCCTCCACAACCATGCAGAGAGTGCACCAGGCATCAGGACTTTGCTGCTGTGTCTGTCTCACTTGTCAGGACAGAGGGGACACCTAGGAAGGGCCCTGACCCCCCTGTGCACACTGGCATGTTATTCCTTTGCTACAGGAGCATCTTCCTGACAGACTTTGCTTCATCAGATCATGACATAACTTGTGATACAATGTCCAATGGCTCTGATTAGACTCAGCTGTCAGAAGATGATTCTGTACATCCCATGACACGTTTATTACAATATATATGCACCTCTTAGCAAAGGGGGTAATATTGGATTGACACGCTGCTTATCTTGAGAGATGTTAAAAAATAATCACCTTTCCACATCTACACGTTATAATGTGAGGGATATATCAAAGGGGAAGCAGCTTCAAAAGGAAAAGGAATCAAAATCCACTCTGTCACTTTGACTCCTGCTGACACTCCCCTCTCTAAATTACTGGTTTCAGCCTTATTGTACCTCTCGGGGGGGGAGGCTGAAAGTAGAAACCAAGAAACCCTCCAAAGAAACCTTCTGCTGGTACCCAGAAATGGTCGTGCTGACTTTTAAGCAGGACTCCCTGTCCAAGCTTCTGCCTGTCTCCACAATCTAAGGCCTTGTGTGCTATGAAAAGCTCCTCCCATCCTGCTGCAAAACTGGCTTGGAGTGGAGATACACCTTGCTGAGGAAAGGCAAGGTCACTTTGGTGACAGCCAAAAGGGAAGGTGTGTCTGTTGGACACAGCTCTGGGATCCACAGCAGCTCCTACACTGCCCAGTGAGAGTCCATGGCCATTCTGAATGGGAAAGAGGAACCCTCCACTGGGAAGAACCAGGACCTCAGGATGCTTGTCTAGGGGCATTTCTAACTGAAGGACTTCATAGCAGCTCATGTGACAAGTGCCAGGGCCTCTGCCTGAGGTTTCATCTGAGAACAGCAGCACACCAGCTGCTCATGGCAGGCAATACAAAGGTTCATCTCTTCTTGAGCTGAAGGAGCCTGTGCCACCCGGTCCAGAGCCACAAGTGTATTTGCTCCTTTGTGCCTGAGAAGAATGGAGACATCCATGGAGGCAACAAGGCTGCTCTGTTCCTACTTCCACCCACCCAGAGGAAGGATCATCCCCCCACGGGCTTGTGAGCACTGCCACAGCAACCACTAACAAAGGGTACATGAATTCACACGATGCCTGTGCAAGGTGCTGAAGGGAGCATTCCCTGGAGAGCAGAGGACACTGCACACACCCTGTACCCCAGAGCAGGAATGGGCTTCAATGCCAGGCTGGACAAACAAGGCCATTCAATCAGTGCAGTCAGGAATGGGCTTCAAGACCAGGCTGGACAAACAAGGCCATTCAATCAGTGCAGTCTCAGAAGGGCCCTGATGGGAATTAATGGTAGTGCTGTTTCTAAAAGCCATGGATAAAGCCCCTAGCAGCTCATTCCAGGCTGGGACAGATAATCTGGATAGAAGAGCTTATCCTGGCTCCTCCCTGCTATCTCAGAGTTTCTGTAAAGCCACTTGCAGCCAGGGTTTATAAGACAAAAAACTCCGAAGGCTTATTAGGAGGTTTAAGATGATAACAGGCCAGAGGGAGGACGCTTTAGAAGACACGTGCCAATCTCAACAACCAAAGAAAATCGGAGGGACAAAAGCTTGCCAGGCTCCTGCATCTCCCTCTGACCCCACCACAGAGCACAGGGCAGGAGAAAAGAGCTGCCACCACAGCCTGGGGTCCTCTGACTCCAGCAGAAGGATCTGTATTGACCCTGAGCCCATGGACTATGGCCAAGGATTGACAGATGTGTGGTCCTGATCACAAACTGAGCGAGGATTGTCCAGGGTGGAAAGCTGTGAGTCAGGAAAGTGGGGAACCTACAAGTCACAGATGGGACACAGGCACAGGAGACACCTCTCTGCACGTGTCCCATGGCCCTGCTCTCCTTCAGCATCCCAGCAAGCCAGCGTGTGGAGGAGAAAAGGAAACAGCTTTCTTAATGTGTAGTTTGAAGGGAGGCCATGAGGGCTGATCAAAGGTGGAGAATATCTACCCTACCACCTGCCAAACATGTAAAGGCTAATTAAGGCTTGAAAAGCACTGCAAAGCACCAAGCTGGGACTAGGTGTAACTGTGGTAACAATCACAACTGCTGCTGCATCTGTGAACTTCCTTGTAGCTACCCATTATCTGCAAATCAAACCCACCAATTTAGGCAGAAACAGGCCAATCAAACATACCAGCATCAGGTACACAACAGAAACTGCACGTTTGATCAGCAGTAATAAGAGTTTATGTCTGACTTGCTGAAGTTTTTCTGAACCACCAGTTCCACATGTGAAATTCAACTGATGTGAACACTTTGCATCTGCTCATGTTAACAACAGGGCATGGCTGAACATTGATCCAGGCATTGCACACACACAGCACCACTGGGCTCTCCTGTTAGAAAGGGCCCAGAGGGCAGGATTCCTTGGTTTTTTTGGGTTTTTTTTAGGAAGTAAGATGACCTACTGAGCAAAAACCAGTGTCTTCACACCAAAGAATTGTCTTATCAGGAGACTGTGACATTATCCTGGGTTTAGCTCTCCTCCACCTCCAGTCTCTGTGGGAGCTACACAGAACAGAAGACGGGCACATCAGAGAAAGCCACAACTTTTCATCCAGCTTCTTGCAGCCAAGGTCAAAGCCTTTAGCTTGAAAGAACCTCTGCCTCCACCCTCTGCACCCTGCAGGCAGACAATAGCAAGCTGAGATGCAAGTACTGGGTAGATTCCTCTTAACAGCAAGTACATGACTGAGGAGCAACCAGGGACTGGAGGGAAGGACAAACATTAGGAAAGGGAAAAGGGACAGAACCAGACTGCGAAGAAAGACAAATGAAAACCAAAGAGGCTGCAGACACTTGCAAGAGCATCCAGGATATTTTCAGTACGTTCCCTTGGCACCAGAAAATAGATTGTTTTTTGCTTTGCTCAGAAAATGGTTTGTCTTCCCAGTTGAAATTGCTAACGTGTTGCCTGTAACAGAGGAAATCTATCAGCCTTCTGGGCCATGGAGCCCAAGCCTCGTGCCATCTTTCCAGCTGCCATCCAAACAAAGCCCTGTCCCAGTGGGAGCAGGGCCTGGGGTCTGTCATCTGCTCTAATAAGGTGTCAGTGACTCACTGACAAGAAAAGAGACAATAGTTAGGCAACAGAGTGACTCACGAAGCACGACTCATTTACCTTCATCCTACCTCAGAGGGTTTGCATTAAGTAGGAAGCAGAATAACAGGCCCAGAGAGAAGGGACAGCCAGAACAGCAGCTTGCATTTCAGGACCAGTCTCCAGCATCTCACAAAACACCCTCACATGCTCAAACAGGTGAGCCAAGCCCTCCCTCTTCCTTTTGGCTTTTCCAGCTTCATTCCTACAAAGTCCAATCAGCTCTGCTCCCTGTTGGGTATCACTTTTCAGTTGCACTTTTGAGGATCAAAAGGTGTAAAAAATCAGTTTTGTGTTGCTTGTTCTTTGTTTTGTTCTGTGTTGGAAGTTATTCGGGTTCTAGGAAGCAATTCTGGCCAAAATGAAATAGGTCCTTGGGGTGAGGCATTTACAGGCTGGGGATCTACCTGTACAAGTCCTTTTGCCACCAGACTTGGTGCACAGTCCCTGCTTCTCCCAGTGGCTAAACTAGTGGCCTGATCCTAGGACATATTCAGCCTCCAGAGCTCAGCAGATGTTCTAGACAAAGCAGAGCAGCTGTGATGGGAGGGACAGACAGAATTGCCTTCCCTCACTCCCCTCTTCCCAAAATAGCCCATTTGGACTATTACAGGCCAGATATAAGACTTGAAGGGCTTCCAGCTGCAAGTCTATCCCTTGAGAGTCTTCAAAAAAGCTGGAGCAGTGATGCTTTAGCAGATGAGTAACTAAGAGTGGGGTCTTTACTAACCCTCTTCCTCAGGAAGGCTTGGTCTAACCCTCACAGACACCCTGTGTCTGTGGAGCCCCTAAGCTGGATGCCTTGCAGGGCTGTGATCTGGGGTGCAGCTGCCCTGATGCAAAGCACAGGGTGGAACATGGGAAGTTCCATCTCAACATGAGAAAAACCTTCTTTACTCTGAGGGTGACAGAGCCCTGGGACAGGCTGCCCAGGGAGCTGTGGAGTCCCCTTCTCTAGAGATACTCAAACCCACCTGGACGCAGCCCTGGGGAATGTGCTCCTGGTGATCCTGCTTTAGGTGGGGAGCTGGACTAGATGATCTCTAGAGGTCCCTGCCAACCCTGACAATTCTGGGATTCTGCAAAGCCAAAATGGTGCAGAGATCCCAGAGAAGCAGCCCTCCTCTCAACTCTCACCAGTTTTGCTCCCCAGGTGCAAACAATAAGGATGTCAGTGTTTGCCTAGATGCTCTGCCCCTGCAAGGCTGGAAACGGTGCAGAGATTCCCAAGAGCTCTTCCCCAGCTTTTCAGCACTATCACCCTGATGTCAGTTCAGCTTGAACAAAATTCTTCTTTGTGCCATCTCACCTGTTTTGAGGGAGCCACGTCCCCCTGCTGTTGCTGTTACACTGCTGTTGTGAATTGCCTGCCACAGAGATGGATGGAAGCCCAAACTCACTCCACCAACACACCTATTCAGCAGGCACTGCCCAAGCACTGGAGCAAGTAAAGAGGTTAAGAAATATAATCTCTAACGTCATGGAGACAAGACCCAGGGGGCCTGGTCCTGCCATATGGCAAACAATCCTTTACCAAGTTTCAACAAAGCCATTTGAAAAATCTGTACAGTAATGCATCCTGCCAAAGCTTCACATGAACAGCACAAGTCATTAGGAAGCTATCATACTTAATCTTGCATATAGCAGGACTGTTTAAATGCTACAGAACAGTGAGTTTGAAATAGCTTTTTTGCTAACTTTAATAACCAGATTTACAATTGAAAGGCAAGAATGAAAGGGGGAGGAATTTAGATCAGGGCAATGTAAACCTAGATCAAAAATGAAAGGTCTTGACTCCCACTGTTCTTATGTCAAATCATATTTGTCAAAAAAAAAATTAGTGCTGAAATCTTGTTTGGAATAAAAATTGGGATGCAGATTCTGTGAAACATGATGAACTTGTTAACTGTTGAGGCACAAAAGACTCCAGTTGTTAGTGATATTTATCTTCACCTCTTGGGGTGCAGGTGACACGGGGCAAGACAAGAAGTGAAAGCACTGAGATCCCTTCTGGTTATGCTGGTTCTGAAGGCTTCAAAAGATTGAACTGGCTTGGATTAAAAGCAGTGCCTTGTTAAAACAGGAGTTTGAAAAGGGTCCATCTTTGCTCTTCTTGTTCCTTTTCCCATTGATAACACTTGGAGATCAAACTGAACTAATGACATTTATCTAGAGATTTGTGTGAGAAGCCTGGAAGCTGGGCTGAGACCCCAGCAGCAGGCAGCTCCTGGCTGGTGGCACATGGTGGAATTCTGGGGGGAATCTACACAGAGACTTTTGACACAGCTCAGGATTATCTTGGCAACAGAGTAAACTGTGAAAAATCACTGCACAGTGTCTTGAAAAATCTGCTTTGCAGCAAAGATTTGCCAGTCTGCAGAGTGCTCTGGGTCAGGCAGAAGGAGTAGCTGGGAGCCTGGAACTCCTGAGATAGGATCTGGGTTCAGGCCAGAGCTGTCTGCTTGCTCTGGGCCTTCGTTTCTCCTGCCAGCAAAAAAGCAGGAGGCATTTTCCTCCAAGTTTAAAAAGAATTTAAATAAAGATAACATGCTGATTAGAGGAAGATTTAAAAATCCACATTCAGAGAAAGCACTGACCCAAGTTTAAGCCTGCTCTACTCAGCACCAGGTAGAGCAAGAAAAGAAACAGGAGTCAATAGACCAACTTGCTCTGACACTGAGCAAACAGCCCCTCGTGTACTGCCCTGCTCCCTCCTCAGCTGCTGGCTCAGTGTCTCCATCTCTGTTCATCCTAAGCACCTTGCACTAGCCAGTCACCTTCCCTCTGGAACAGCACTACTGGCCATGCAAAACCACTCCCACAAGTTTACTTTTCCTTTCATATTTGTCCTCTAGCACAGAAACCTGGCCCTAGGTATCAGTACTGGAAGATACCCTCCAGTTCCAGAAGATAATCTCAAGTAGAAAGACAATCTGCTCACATTACAAGTAGGATCAAGCCAGTTCTCAATGATCAAGGACAAGCCTGGTACGATTTGTTCAGCTGACACAAATTAAATAGAAAATCCAAATGAAAGTAGGAAACAGGTTACAGGCTTTTCCAGGAAGAAAGAAAATTTCTCAGTTAAGTCTTCACAATTGTCTCATTACAACCTGGTCCTTCAGCTGCCTGTGAATGGCACCTACATCCTGCAGATGAAGCCTGAAAAGCCACCAAACCTGAGTTCCAGCCTTGCCACTGGGTCTTATTTCTTGAGGTTTTTGTCTGTGAACCTGACAGCTGTAACCCAGAGTAACTTTATTCCCTTTATTTAAGGTAAACTAAACAAATTACATCTGAGCAACAAGGTAGCAATAGAGAGAGATAAAAGGGACAAAAAAGTAGTCCAAGAATTAGAAAAGATCTATTTCTTTTCTTATCAGCACATTCTCCTGCAGACTTAAAAAAAATAAAATAAAAAGAAAGAAGTCCATTAGCTTTTGAGCAACCTCATTTTTCTTTGCTTTCCAAATAAACAACTGCACCTACACTTCAGAGACTTCATCATAAACCACTTCATACTCAAGGTTGTTCTCCCACCTTCTTATTAATCTTCCTCACTCTCCTCTCTAGCTATTGGTCAAAAGCTACTCCCCAAGTACTCTCCACCCCACAGAAGCCAAGGTCCCACAGATCCCATCACCTCAAGAAACAAATTACCCTTGATTTCAGTTTATGTTTACATGCCTGATCCATTTTATGATTCCTGAAAGATTTAGGTCTGGTAGCTGACAGAGTGATGCCCCTGCTTTGCAAGCTACTAACTGGTTACTCATCCCTTCAGTCATCAGTTATCTGATCCCAGAGATGTTAATTTTTTTTGCAGTTCTGGAAGAAATACTTAGTGGATCCATCAGAAATCCCTGCATTACATGCAAGGCAATGCCAAGGCTGCTGCCACTCACATAGTCCTATACACTGTAGAGTGGATAACATCACACTTGCCCTAGTTAAGAAAAGGTCAAAGTGCTGATCATTCCCTGAAAAGATGCTTAGAAACAGGAGGGCAACTAATCCTGGAGCATGTGGCTTCAAAGAAGCAGAGCCTGTGGTCTATCAGACCATGTCTAAAAGGTAACACCACCCTGAAAGAGCCAAACAAGGGTGACCCACCTCCCACCTAAAGACAACTGGTTTTAAAGACTAGCACTACTGGGACCACCTAAACATGTGGCTCACAAAACAGAATGACAGAGAGCTGAGGGTTGGAAGGGACCTCTGGAGATCACCTAGTCCAGCACCCTGCTAGAGCAGGATCCCCTAGAGCAGATCCCACAGGAACACATCCAGGTTTGGAATGTCTCCAGGGATGGAGACTCCACTGCCTCCCTGGGCAGCCTGTCCCAGGGCTCTGGTACCCTCACAGGAAAGAAGTATGTTATTATATTTAGGTTCAATCTCCTGTGCTCCAGTTTGCTCCCATTGCCCCTTGTCTTGTCACTGGGCAGCACTGAGAAGAGTCTGGCCCATCCTCCTGCCACGCCCTGTAGATATTGACCAGCACTGATCAGATCCCCCCTCAGCCTCCTTCTCTCCAGCTGAACAGCCCCAGCTCTCCCAGCCTTTGCTCACAGGCAGATGCTCCAGACCCTTCATCAGCTCACTGGCCTGTACTGGACTCTCTCCAGTGGTTCCCTGTCCTGCTTAAACTGGGGAGCCCAGAACTGCACACAATTCTCCAGTGGAGGTCTCACCAGGGCAGTCTGTTTGTCATTGTCAGCAGGAGTGATCTTCTGAGTTCAGGGGAAGTGACAGTGAATCACTGCTCCACCTGCACCACACAAGGCTGTGAGCATCATCTGTGCTGCACAGTTTCTAGGTAAATCTGGCATCACTGAGAAGCATCTTGAAGTGTTGGCTTTTAGGTTGCTATGATCAAATTTAATACAAAATGTGTTCCAGCTGGGAAAGAAATAGCTTTTTTTGGATTACAAACCACTCATGTTTTTCAAATACCAATTTCCCCTGAAGAATTAAGTCTATCATTCAAACTGAACTAGCAGTGGCAGCTCTCCCCTGAACAAGTGATGGGTGAGAGAAAGAAAAAGGGAGCTCATGCTCATTTAGGAATGTGGCAAAGTAGACTGTCTGGGGGAGATCAGGCTGGTGGGAGCAGGTTAGCAATATTCTTGTTATGCACTGGAAAATAAAAAGAAGGGTGTTCAGCATAAAAATGAAATGCTTGTCACAGTAACAGCCCCTCAGATAGTTACCTCCTTCAGTGGAAGGGAAGACAAGATATATGATAAGCACCTATTGCCAACTGACTCTGAAGTGTTTAATACCTGGCAGCAGCTCCATGGTTTAATCCTCTTTTCCCCAGTTTCTCTGACCATCCTTCACCACTCAGCAACCTCCAGCACAGGCACTGCCCCACCATTGCATGACTCCAAACCTCCCAGAGCTCAAATCAAACTCTTCCTATTTGAAAATGTTACAGAGGGGGAAGCAGTTTGATTGAAGTCCCAGGAACACAATCCTTGATACAGGACAGATACTCTCCAGGTGTATCCAATCCTTCTCCCATGACACACAGGCTCTGGAGCAGGCAGACTGGGACAGCTATGGAGAGCTCAGCAGAAAATTGAAAGCAATCATTGTTCAAATGGTCCTCTGGGATAGAGGTTTTCTCCTTTGTCTGGGCAACAGGGCTCCAATGTCAGTGCCACAGAGGTGATTATTCTGGCCAAGATGGGTAATCTGACAAGCAAGGAAGAATTCTGGGAGGAACAGTTCAAGAAGGCTAAAGCAGAAGACAAGAGCAGCAATGCTGGTGGGGCAAAATACAGCTGGTTTCTCCTCTTCTACATGTTTGAAATTAATTTTAGACTGGTTAAGGGTAATCTGATTATATACTATTTATTGCTCCTCCATATACCAGCTCCAAGACTTGCATCATTTAATGTGAGGGGTCCCAACAGGCCTACTAAAACAAACACACACCCTGTCTGCAACTATTACCCATGGACTCCAAGAGATACAGGCAGCAGTTAATGAGCAGAGACCGCTAATTCATCTTAGAATTCAAAGGAGGGCCTCTGTGACAATAACCAGGAAGAAGTCACCCTTCTATCTCTCAAACACATGTCCCAAAAAGTGGCCGTGGCAGATGTGTTGTGACAGCACAAGAGAGAGTTGCAGTTGTAACTCTAGGCAGCTTTTTTCCCTCAGCAGACAAGATATGCTCTGGAAGGGCTTTGCAAAACAGACAGTGCCTTCTACTTTGGGTTATAAAACTGCTCATCCCTGACGTGGTTTTATCTCTAGTCAGGACAAGGAAATATCACCTCCCAGAGTGTGTTCACAGGAACGATCTGCTCCTTAACACAAGCCCAGTTAGGAGAGCAGAATTCAGAGATCCAGGAATGAGACTGCCCTTTGCTTGAATATAAAGCTAATAGGATTAACTGTGCTGTTCAGAATGCAACTGAGCAGGAGGTGCTGGGCCTGGACACCTGCAAGCAATCCATCCTGCTCAGCAGCCAGCTTACTGAGGTAAGGGCCCTAATCATCAACAATGAAAAAATCTGAATGCATTTTACTTGTGAATGCAATGGGTCAGGAGAATTGAAAATGGTCCATTACCACATCTCAGCTGATGAGCAGGAACACATTTAACTCCATCACTTGGAACCATCTGTCCATATTCTTCCTTTTCTCTTCTATGTTGTTTAAGTCACACCGACAAGACCCTGGCTGAAAGACTCCAAATGCTCTCCAGTATGTTGCTTGACAGGATTAGGTATCAAAATAATCTTAGCAAATTGGGAAAACAGTCTGAAATAACCAGAATGCAATTCAATCAGGACACACAATGTATTTCACCCTGAGGGAAGAACAAGGAACCACAAAGCATAAGGAATGAACGGGTAGACAGAGCTCTGCAGAAAATGATATCCAGGTGACAGCAGAGCAGAAATTCAGCTCAAATCAACAATGCTGGAACGTTGCAAATTGGAGCAGACCCCACCCCAGGATGGGCACACAGTATGTGTCACATTCAGGGCTCTTGCACCTCACTCCAGAAAGCCCAAGCCAGGACATAGAGTCCACTTTAAGAAACATCTGGCTCGTAGTCACAACATGGTGGGGGTTGGAAGGGGCCTCTGAAGATCATCTAGTCCAACCCCCTGCTGGAGCAGGATTCCTCAGAGCAGATCCCACAGGAACACGTCCAGGGAGGTCTTGAAAGTCTACGGAGAAGGAGACTCCACAACCTCTTGCATCACAACCTCCACAACCTCCTCATCTGGAGACTTCAAAGGGGAGCAATGGCACTGAGAAGGCCACAGAAAGTGACTTCAATTAAAGCTGGAAAGGTCTGGGGTTGCTCAGCCTCGAGGGGAGAAGACCAAAGGGAACTTGGCAACATTTTGCTGTAAAGAATAAGATGCTAAACGATTCATCACATCCACAGGGAGAGGCCAAGAAGTCACAGCCCGGCTTCCTGCAGGAGAGGGAGGTCAGACACCAGGACAAGCTTTCAAACATTAAAGCACTGAAGCAGAATGCCTGTGGTGACATTCCAACATGGGGTGGCTTTGGGATGGCTTGAGAAAGGAAGGACTAAAGGACCTCTGACTGTTCCACTTTGCTCTGTGATTACTCGCTAAGATGAATGAAAATTACAGGTGTCCAAAAAGCCTCATGAAGATGCCCCTTGGAGAAGCACCAAAGTGATTTTGAGAGGAGGAAGTGCTACATGAAGTGACTTCTGATGGCCTGATTCCCTGCAAACCCCCAGAGCTCCCTTAGTGACAGAATACATCACAGCTACAATTTTGGATGTACACAGAAGTCAGGAAATTTAAAATGCTGGTTCCCCCAGCAACCAGGATGCAGCCTGCCAAGAGAGAAGGAATGTTCTAGCCCAGTCAAAAGGTGTCAATTTTAAAGCCTGAAGGTGACTTCCACTTCCAGATGCCTGAAGAAGGCCTCTGTGAAATCAAGGAAAGCTCTCTGAGAGACTTGGGGCTTTTTAGTCTGCAGAAGACAAGACTGAGAGGGGATCTTATTAACGTTTACAAATATCCGAAGGGTGAGTGGCAAGAAGAAGGGGCCAGACTCTTTCCAGTGGTGCCCTGTGATAGGACAAGGGACAATGGGACAAACTGTAACACAGGAAGTTCAACATCAACATGAGGAGAACCTTCTTGACTCTGAGGGTGACAGAGCCCTGCGACAGGCTACCCAGGGAGGCTGTGGAGTCTCCATCCCTGGAGACATTCCAAACCCACCTGAATGTGTTCCTGTGGGATCTGCTCTAGCAGGGGGTTGGACCTGATGAGGTCCCTTCCATCCCTGACCATTTTTTGATTCTATGATTCTCTGCTCTCTTGTACAGGAAAACACTTTACCCTCAGTTTCTTTGTTCCTGAATTATCACAGCATAGACTGGAATGTGGAAATCAAGACAGACACTTCAAGGCTGCTGCAAAGATCATCCCTGGGAATGCTGTGACCTTGGACCACGCTACACTTCAGCAATCACATACTTTGTGCTTTCCCATCCTCCAGCTGTGTGAAGAAATGATAACCTTGTGTCATCACGTGTTCCAATCAAAGCATCGTGGTGAGAACCAGGCATAACTCAGGTGTTCTTAATTGCATGTTTGTATCAGAGCAAGGATACTATGAGTACACTGAAACTGGCATGGAAACAACCTCTGCCTTTAGAATTGTCTCTTGAAACACCTTCATTTTTCTAAATTGATGGGATTCCTCCTCCCCCCCCTTTTTTTTTTTTTCTTTCGGGAGCTGCATATAAAGTGTGTTAGGGTGCAGTAGGTTTTTTGAGAATAAAACATCAGAAGAAGGATGAACAATTTTAGTAAGTAAAAAAAAATCCTTTCCCATTTTTTTTTCCACTCTGATGCTTCAAGCAAAGGCTTGAGGGATTTTCTTGAACTTCCAAAAAATTCTCTCTAGAGACAAGAACAATCCTGAGAAGCTAAAAGAGACTATTTTTAAAAAGTATAAAGGTCCTCAAATGACAAATGCCTACTGCAATATTCTGAACACACAGATCCAACCTTGAAACCAGTGTCAAGGCTGAAAGTTGATGTCCTGTGTGATGATGTTAAACTATCGATTAAGTGAGGTAAGAGATTTTTCTTGTCCCAAAAGGCAGGAGAGATTAAAAAAATAAAAAGGAAACAAGAACCTGGAGAAATTATAGAAAAGGAAATTCTGTGGCAGGAACCATTTGAAAGGTGATCTCCTGAAGATGAATAGAAGAATGTCAAAATCTTAACACTATTCCAGATGAATACCCAATGAGATACATAATGAAAGTGGCAAGAAACTTGAGCAGTATCACAAAAAACATATGATAAAGCAGTTAAGATCTAAATGTGAAATCTTACTCAACAAAGCCAGCTCTGAATCTGCCTAATCTCTTCAGAAGTTTCAAGAGTGCAAAAGGTGTGTATTAAAAAAAAATGTAAGTGGGTTTTTGCTACACAGTTTATAGCTACTCATGTCCCCTGAATAAAGGGGCTCCAGGAAAGCTGGGGAGGGACTTGGGACAAGGGCAGGGAGGGAGAGGACAATGGGGGATGGATTAAAACTGTGAGAGGGAGATTGAAGTTGGACATGAGGAGGAAATTCTTGACTGTGAGGGTGGTGAGAGCCTGGCCCAGGTTGCCCAGGGAAGCTGTGGCTGCCCCATCCCTGGCAGTGTTGAAGGGCAGGTTGGATGGGGCTTGGAGCAGCCTGGGCTGGTGGGAGGTGTCCCTGCCCATGCAGGGGGTGGGACTGGATGGTCTTTAAGGTCCTTCCAACCCAAACCATACTATCATTCTATGATTTTTCTAAGGAAAAGCTAAATACAGAGGGATAAAGATAAGACAGCCAGAAGACTCAAAGATACTTGTAGTGAGGAGCTTTGAGTCTGGTGTTCAACTTTGCATCCTCTATGTAATTATCCAGCCAACACAGAGGGGTGTCACTAAGATCCTTGGAGTGGATGCTGGATGTTAGTTCAAGCCAGCTGGAAGTGCCAAATCTCTTAAATTCAAGATTTTGCTGTGGAGCTGCCACCAACACCTCCATAATCCAAAGAATCAGTGAGCAGTCCAACTACACCCACTTTCAGCTGGCTGCCTTTTAATCACACGCTCAATATCTCTGAAGATTAGACAATTATTTCCGCATAATTAGTGTCCGGAATGAGGCACAAACAACACCCTTAATGGGGTGATTAAAAAAAAAAATAATTTAAAAAAGAAGCAAAAAAAGCTTAAAGACAACCTCAGTGTATTTTGAAATACAGCCCCCAGAGTCTGAAAAAAAAAAAGAAAGGAAAAATACAGTTAGAGCCTGGATTGGTCCCCTGTCTTCATGGTAACGGGGCTGCTCATGCGTGGCTTCCATCCTCCCCACCACTGTGTGTTCTACTGCTCAGCATCTTGGAAAGAGGTCCCAAAGAATGGTCTCTAGACACAACATCCCAACACACTTTTCCTCCTTCTTCTGCTTTCCTTTGCTACTTTAATTTCTAATTTTTGTTGGTTTGTTTTTTTCTCCCCTGTTTTGCTGTGCAAATCAGTTCTAACCAACCCCAAGACGCTCTCCTACTTTTAGGCCTCATTAAACTCAAAACTTTCTTCAGGGTCAATGGAAAGTTCATGAAACTCATGAGGAAGACTGGGATGATTAATGCTTTTACACTGAGATGATATGAAGTTTCCCTGGCTTCCTGCTAAAGACAGGCCCAGACCAAGCTCTGGCCATCTAATCTTTCCAGCTGTCCTCAAATCTACAGGGCTGAACACAGAGAGACACTGGAACATGTATTTGTGCTTTGCATCTTAGGCCAAGGCCTCTTCTCCACTGAATTGTCCGAGTTTGGAGTTGTTTTTTTCCTAAGATGTAAATCTCAGCTGAAAGGAGTTGAATCTATTTGGTTCAAATCAATATTTTTTCAAGAACTGCTGCCACAATGGAGCTGGTCAGGTCTGGCTGAGCCCCAGAACAAGGACTTTGATAGCAAAGAAGGCCCTAGGCCACTAATAGCTTTTTCTGTTTTAACTTTTTAAATTAGTATTTCAAGCTGACAAGTACTACCTGTCAGCTTGAGCTGCTGTAACAAGGTTAAATCTCTCTGTGAGAGGTTTAGGGTTCAGTGGAGCCCCCATGTTGCAGTTAATGCTTGACACAGACCATGTGAAGGAAGCCACAGTTCTCAGCATGACCCAAGGTGAGAGCAGAGCAGGAACTCACCTCCTGCAGTATTAATGACAACCTTGGTCTCTGGAAGAAGTAATCTTTGGCAGGTGGAAAAGCAGAGGGGAAAAAAAAACACCACCACCAACCCTGTAACAGGGATAAATGTCAGCTCCAACATGAATCATGCAACCAATCTCCAACGAGTCTGATATTTGGAGGATATCCTGATTCACTG
>NW_009954236.1:127663-127975 GCF_000747805.2 Chaetura pelagica | reverse complement strand
AAAGAAGTTTGTAGCTACAGATTTCCATGACAGCAAAAGCCAATGTCAACTCAAAATGCCCTTCCTGAAAAGAATATTCAACTGGGTAGCATTATACCTTAAAAAAAGAAAAAGGATGATGCCAGGGAACAGCAGTGTTCCAGCAACATCTTCATTGCAATGTATTTTTCTCTTTAAAGAGTCCACAGAGCCAACTGTGTCATGTCATGTGCAAAAGGCAGCAGGAGTAATTCAGCATACAAATTCAGCAAGCAATTATTATTATTGTTATTATTTTAATCACTTAAAAGGACACTCCAGGGTCTTGTAATT
>NW_009954236.1:113784-127551 GCF_000747805.2 Chaetura pelagica | reverse complement strand
GGAAAGAGATTCACAGGCAGAACAGAAAAGCTGCACCAAGTGATTGCACAATTGGAGGTTACCATTTCTCTTCTGGTACTTACAAACGTTGCTGAATTAGTATTTTCATCCAATTACCTTTCCCATGTTAAATATTCATACATCAACTCCTGTTGCTTCTAATTGAAGTGGACACATTTCCTGCCTGCTTCATGGCTTCCCAGCTAAATCCCTGATGAAGGAAGCTACTTGGAAAATGTCTGGCTCAACAGGCAGGATGGGATGGCTGAAGGGACTAACTCTGAGAGCCTTTTGTGTCCAGTTGGGCCCAGCACCTGAGGGGGCTGTCAAAGAGCCTTCCAGCTGCTGTTAGAAGTTTCTGTGAAAGGAGCCTGGCAGAGTAAATCCAGTGGAGACATGTTACTTGAATGTCCACCCAGACCAGAGCCTGGACAGGTCACAGTGTCACTGTGCAGTGGGACAGTCTGCAGGATTTGCCACAGAGAAAAAACTTGCAGGTTTCTGCATCTCCATCACCTTGGTACTTTCGAGAGGCCCTCTGTGTGTATTCATGTGGTCACTACTTTCCTTTCCCAGTCACTTCAATCCCTTTTAATTCTGGAGAGCCAAACCAGTATTATTTCCAGGCAACTGTGACCAGTGACCTCCTGTCTCCAAAACAAACTGTGGGAACAGTTCAGGTCACAATCTGTACATAAACACAACCCAAGCAGCCACCCAGTTTCCAAGAACTGTTATCCAGCCTGTGCAGGGTTATCACAGGGTTATCCCTGTGTGCTCTGTCACCAGGCAGGGAAACGTGGAGCAATGTGGAGGACCCTGCATGAAGATCAAGTCTAAACACTTCACGTCTTTTGGATCCAGCTGCTGTTAGATCTTTGCCATCCAGTTCTGGTGACCTGGCTGTGTCCTAGATGTGACAGTTGTCACATGGATTCACATCAGATAAAGCTACAGAGCCTCAACATGATGCACAAACTCAGCATATGCTGAGAGGAGCAATGACTGTGACAAGGGAATTAATAATTTGAGGTGTGATTGCAAGAGAGAAGAAAAAAGGGGGGAAACCTAGTTAAGTATTGCTATTTTTAGACTAAAATTAACAAACTAATGTGCAGTTAGGTGATGAAAAATGACTGTCTAGCAGCACAGCAAGGTTCCATATTTACTTGCTGTCACTGATACTCAGAGCAAATTGGCTCAGGTTATAAGTCAAAAAGGATTCTGCTGCTGCCAGCACTGCACACTTCAAGAGGTATCTGAAAATCAGGCTTCTTACCTTATCGTTGTTAAAAGACTGTGCAATCAAAATGTAACTGACAATTCAGCTGATGCATGAGCAGCAATAGATGCCAGCTCACTCTGCCATAGCTAGAGAAACTCTGTAAAGCTAACAGGATTTAAAAAACATTTTGTCAGAAAAATAAGTAGCTATGACAGACCTAGGGAGCAAGCTGAATAATAATTCAACTATCTACTGCTGGAGATCACAGTGACAGGTGCATTTCAAGTGCTGTGCTCCATAATACAGCTGCCCTCTCCAGCAGCCTCACTCCAAGGAATTCAACATGCTTTGCAAACATCAATTACTCTAATGCTCACAACCTCAAATTTTTCTGAGATGCTGAGGAAAAAAGGGTTAAAATAATGAGATCAGCACTGGGAACAGAACACACACCTGCAGATCTCTGGCCTTCACCCTTAGTCACAAGCTCAGCTGTGCCATTTTTCTTCAATAGTTCTAAAACAACATGTTTCTGGCCCTATTCTGAAAGTGGCCAGATACTCTGCAGGTAATCCTTGAGTTAGCTGAAGTGCAGAGAGGAATTTTCCAGATAATTCTGAAAATCATAGAATCATGTAATGGTTTGGGTTGGAAGGGACCTTAAAGATCATCCAGTCCCACCCCCTGCATGGGCAGGGACACCTCCCACCAGCCCAGGTTGCTCCAAGCCCCATCCAACCTGCCCTTCAACACTGCCAGGGATGGGGCAGCCACAGCTTCCCTGGGCAACATGGGCCAGGCTCTCACCACCCTCACACTAACTCCCTGCAGTTGTACAGTCACACACATGGGTACCTTGTGGATCAAGTTTCAGTCTAACAGAGATCATCCTTCTGCCCTAGCAGTGTGCTTTGCCCATTCCCATGGCACAACTTCTGGGGAAATCTTCACAGCTCTGAAATGGCTGCAAGTCTGGAACATGTTATCCCCACTGGAGGGCACGGGATGGGATGTTTAACATGGCACATCTTATCACAAGCATCACAGATGAATAAATAATAATTATGAAAGGACTGCTGCTAGTGTGTTTAAGGAAAGCACTTTCAAGTTGCAATGATTACAAATGACAGCAATTCAAAAGACTTCTCTGCAAATAAGCTACATCCGGAACATGGTAGAACCTTGATGAAACTGATGCCCTAGGAACAGGGTCTGGAGAGCATCAATCACAAGCATGAATGGAAAACCAAGTCACCAGATCAAAGTCCAAGCAAACGGGAAGGCTGCCTTCCAGTGTAGCAGCCCAGCCCTTCCTTGGGTGGTGGGCAAGCCTGGTCCCTGGGTATGGAGGTATGGAAACTGCCCAGGTGCTCTCCCAGATGTGAGCTCCCAACTTCCAAGGCTGAGGAGAAACGAGATGAACTATGGTGGAGTTTTTCTGCCTGTGATTTTCTTGCCATGGGGGCAGATGTCGGGGAGGGATGTCAGCTGTTCAGAGAAGCAGGATGCTAGGTAGGAGTAGAGGGTTTATTTTGTATTTCTACTTGGATTAGAGAGAATATTAGATAAGCAAGAGCTCCCCTGCTTCCCCCAGGATGAGGCTGCTAAACTGAAGGCTGCAAGTGAGCACCACATCCACAACAGGAAAATGTATCACCCTTCCAGAACTTGATTGCTTCTCACGCACACAAACATGCTTGAAAATAGCCCCAAAGAGGCTCCATCCCTCCCACATGGAAACAGCTGCAGAGAAATCTCATCTTCAGATTGACACCTCCAGCCTGGAGAGTTCCTGATTTGCCTCCATTAAATCTGTCATTTGGAATAAAGAGATGCATGATGTGACAGGAAGGGGCATGGACAACAATGAGGAAGGCAGGCAGTGCCCTGGCCTAATTTCTAAAGCCTCTGAAAACAAGAGGCATCAAGGGCTGCAGCAGCCTAATGCTTCTGTTCTTTCCCAGCCACAGTTAAAAGTAGGAAAAGCCTATTAGGAGGCTGAAATGTTCCATGTAGCTTCTTTTCTGCAATTGTCTGCAAATCCTTGTGCTCCAAAGCATTTTCCTTGAGAGTGCTCACAGGCAAGCTACAAACAAGCAGAAGCACTGCCAATTGTTTTAGCATGATAAAAGCATTTAAAAGCTTTCAATATTTTTTTCTGTTTACAGGCAGGCTCCTTGAGGAATTCTGACAAGCTTGCCAGAATGGAAAAGTTGCACAATGTGTCACTTTTGGGCTGAAGTTAATGAAAATTCTCAAGTAAGAAACCTGGGTATTCTTGGGGTGGGGATACCTAAAGAGTGCAAAATCAGTAGTAGGAATGTTCCTTCACACTGTATTGGTCCAATCCCTTTACCCTAAGGAAATAAAGCTCACAGATAATTTGCCCACTAAAGAACTCTATTCTGGGTGAGGGATTCGGGGAGATAATCTCTGCAAAGCACAGTTGTGTGGAAAGAAGCTGAGACCTCTGCACAGTGAGTCTTCCCCGAGGAGGGGTGGGAAAGTCCTGCTAAAGCAGATTCTGCTGCCTTTCCTTCACCTTCTGCAGCCCCTCACCATGGCACGACCTGTCCAGGCAAGGCCAAGCTAGGGCACAGAGAGCAGAGAAAGGGAATGCCTTGAAGGCAAATGAGGAAAAAGGCAATTTAGATCCCAGAAATTCAACAAGTATCCCACCAGAATGAGCACGGAAATAGCACTGGATTTATGTAAGTGGCTCACATTAAAAAAAAAAAAGGCAATCTGCTAAAGAGTAAAATTACACAAGTCAGTAAGCACACAGTATAAAGAGCCTTTAATATTGATTCACTCACTCAATATTTCATGGCATTCACATCTTGCTCAACAGTGGAAAAATGAGAGAGAAAATGCTCAGTTTGGTCAGCTCCTGATGTCCACAAGTTTAGACAAATAGTAGCATTGTCAGGTCTGGACTGACTTCATGTTTTAGTAAAGACACTGGTTGGTTTTCACACTGTTCTCAGACACATTTGGTGCTAGGGTTGCACACAAAGGTGATACAGGCTGGGCAGTGAGAGAGGCCTGGGGGGATGAGACTCCTAGCAGTGGGAAATGGGAAAGTAACCCCTAGGAGCTGTGCTGAGAAGTGTCACTTCAGAAAAATGAGAAAAGGAAAGAGATCAAAGCTGTTACAGATACCTCACTGCATTGCAGAGAGAGGAACTGGCACCGACCTGTGACCTTAAAAAAACAGCAATGAAACTGCACTGAAATTGACTCAGAACTCACCAAACATGTTCCCAATGTGGCCGTTCTTGCTCAGCGGGCGCAGCTCGTTTTTTCCAAGTGCATATTGTTTGTAGTTATCCCAGGCAAATTTCATCATCTGCAAAAAGAAAAAAAAATATGAATTCAAGTGCTTCACAGAACCTAAAGTTTTCCGAACTTCAGCTCTGGAAACTAATGGGAGTTTTCTATCCACAGCTAAACCCAGCAACCCATGATCCATTAATTATAATTTCAACTTGCACTGAACTGTTTCCAGTCTCTAAAGTCTCCAACTGACCACTCTGGATGTAGAACTTGGGACTGGCACATTTCAGATGTATCACAGTACCCACCACACTGAGAGTCAACTTTTCCCCTGGGCTGTGCAAACCAAGTGGGAAATTTTAGAAAGGTGCCTCCACCTCTGAACTTCTGACCTTTTTCACAGAGCATCAGTATTTCAGAATGGTAACTTAAATGGGCTAAAAATGTAAGGTGAAAGATGATCTGTTCCTAAGGACAGGGATGTTACCTTCTGAGTTTTCTCACTTCTTTATGACAGCAATAATGAAACTTGATCAAACTGCAGAAGCACCCACCACTGGCCACCTTGCAGCAGTTACACAGGCAACTTGGGCAAAGCAGCAGCACTGAGGTACACAAGGCACATAGAACTGTGGTGAGCAGAGGAAGAAATGGGTCTTTAAGGGCTGCACAGAAGTTTGCTTTCTGTTTATTAACAGGATACCGTCACAAAGGAGAAAGGGGAGATCCATGACATTTTTATATCTTCCTATCAAAACTGAAAAGTGCTTTCTTAAAAGAGTCCTGCAGATGGGCTGGGTGATTTCTTGAGAAACCCCTTCCAACTCAAATAACTCCTTTTGGGACATTTAAACTGTCCTGCCCAGCCTCAGCACATTAACTGAGGACTGCAAGGCAGTGGGTTTGTGTGAGCTCCAACACACACATACACCAGCACAGCTTTTTCTGTCCCCCTGCCCCTTTGGCTCCAGCTGGTAGGAAATATTAAACCTACAAGTATCCTCTTTGAAGCTTGGAAAGACTAGGACTTGTCAGCTTCTAAGGAGTGCCTTAAATAAAGCTCCCTTTTATAATCCATACAGCCTGGCTTCAAGCAGTTTGATTCCCAGCATTGCAGTGACCTGTACATTCTTTGATTCCATCCCTGGAAAAAAGTCAGATAACAAAGGGGAAGAAGGTGGCTTCAGAGAATTGACAACATTGTCCACCCGACGCTCAACAAAGATAAGAGTCTTCACTCAAACAAGACATTTGAAAGGAAATGACAGATTAAAACAAATCATTCCTCCACAGAGTGCCCCTGCCTAGTGTCTGCAACAGCATTTGCTGCTCTATTTCAGGATCAGAATATGCAGGTTACTTTGGTGTGAAATTCCTGCTGTCGTTTCATTTCTTACTTTTGCCCTTCCCTCCAGCTGTGTGTTTCACAAACCCAACACTGCAAACCTCTGGCTCTATCCTCCCTAATTAGCAACACGCACACAAAAAGCCACATCACCAGATTTCCCCACACACACTCCCTCCCTCCCCCCACTTTCTTAAACATCCAATTTCCAAAGTAAAGTTTCCCAGAGCTGGTCATATGGAGAAGGATAAACATTTGCTGAACTGATTGATAACATTCAGACTCCAACACTACCAGAAGAAGGAATGTTGGACAAACAAAGTCAACTTGGGTTTTCAAAACTCAGTGTGGGATGGATTAGTCACTAGAGTGCTCTGCTCTGAGGACACTAAATAATGACTGGGGGGAGGGAAGAAAATAAACCCTCCACAAAATTCACTCAAACATGCCTCAATCATATGACTCAGGGTATTAGTTGTATTTTTGCCAGATCTCTGGGTTTGCTTTTTATGGTGGCAGTATTCTTCTAAGTGGGTAGTTCTTGTTCTTCATGAACATAAGGCAATCTCTGAGGAACTCTGGGCTCTCTCTGACTGCACCAAGCAAATGCTTTTATGTCTCAGAGCTTGATCCTAAAACTGACTGCAGGAAAGATGGTGTTTCCATAAAGAGACAGCTTTCCCACCGGGAGCAACAGGGCTTGTGCAGCAGAAAGGAAACAGCTAGTCAATCTATTTGGTTCATTTTTCTTCTCAGTCAGAGCTGAGGAAGGAGGACCCACCCTTCTGGCCCACAGATAGCCTGGACATGGAGAGGATGTGGAAATTATTTTCTTGCATAAAACTCCTAACATTGTAATTCTGATTCACCCTCTTTTAAAGCTGAGTATGAAATTTAAAGTTATTTCCTTCCCTCAACTTTTTTAACTCCTCCATTTCCAAAGGTCTGAAGTTCCTTCTTCCAAGCATGCAAGAAACCTTGGTATCTCAGCCCCACTGGTGCAGGTGGCTCCCTGGGATCCAGTTTGCTGACATCTCCATCACAGGCCAGAAAACTACTCTGGGTTTCCCTTCAAAGGGTCTGGAGCACAAGCAGGAGCAGCTGAGGGAGCTGGGGGTGTCCAGCCTGGAGAAAAGGAGGCTGAGGGGAGACCTGGCTCTGCAACTGCCTGAGAGGAGGGTGGAGCCGGGGGAAGGGGGGTCAGTCTCCCCAGTAACAAGTGATGGCACAAGAGAGAAGGGCTGCATTTGTCACAGTGTTGCAAGAAGTTCCACTACAAAATGATTTCTCAGGCTGTGCTGGCACGAGTGTCTTCAACTCTCCTTCTCTGATCTGTCCTGAGCTGATAATCAGGCAAGGAGAAGATGGATGAGATTGGATGTGCTGCCTCATTGTCAGTTTTCCTTTATGTGAACAAAATTTTGCTCACTGCTTTTAAATTCTGTATCTTTCGGAGGCAAGATGCATAATGTGGTACCCTTGCATTTTCCAAGATCAAGCTTTCCTCTCACTAGCCGTGGATCCAAAAGCAGCAACTGGCAAAGTTTAAAAGCCAAAAGCATTTGCTCCCTTCTGCTCATCCTGGCTTTCTGCAGCTGCCTTTCCAAGCCAAATTTAGCAGCACAAGTTCCAAACCACTCAAGAGATTCATCAAGTTTCTAAAAGTGGGGACTGCACATTTATATACTGTACAGAGGACTGAGCTGGAGCTTTCAGGAGCTTTCTCTGACAGAGGTTCCAAAGGCTCAGCTGTAAAGGAAGAGGATGTAACTGAGAAGTACAACATGACTATTTGCATAGCGAGGTGTTTAAATCCTTTTTCTGATGAGACACAAAGGTTAGAAGTGAATATTTTATGTCACGCTAGTCATGAGAGATCTCAGTACGTCATCATGCCATTTCAGATTTGAAATATAGCACCAGAACCACAAAAATTATGGAAATAGATCCATAATTTTAGATTTTGTTCTTACCAGTGTGCCATCTGCCATCTAATAGACAATTATCTATTTGGCCCTGAAATTCTAATCACCCTGGCTTTCAGCTGATTTATAGCAGAGACTTCCACATTTATAATCAAGTGTGTCAGATTGCTCTTCCTTTTCTATAATCTGTAAATCACTTTTTACTTTTGAGAGCTTCAGCTACCCAGATGGACAATTATACATCGAAATCAGCTATAAGTAACTATGCTGAATTCTGAAAATCCTAACCCTCACTCTCATCATTTGGGCTATTACCTTTTCTTGTATTTTTCTCCTTCCAAACCCCCAAAAAAGAGATCTTGCTCCCAAGCCCATGAGTATTTCCTACAGGCTGCAGCCATGGGCCAGGCCCTGAGTGCCAAGTCCTGCCCTGAGCTATTTGCTGGTTCAGGGGCTTTGTCTACAGCTCTGCAGGTTCACAACACTGCAGTGTTCAGTCTGCACAAAGCATTGCAGGGAAGGCTGGGGTACAATTGCTTTCAACGCAGTTTTTTTAGTTAATGTATGGAAATATTCCTCTTCAGAAGTCAGCTTTATAATTACTCTTGTTTAAAGCAGTGGGCCAAACACCAAGTGCTTGTGTCCCTTCAAATGCTGCAGCAAACAATCATACAAAGCATTGAATGTTTTCACTGATACCTCAAACTTCTACATCCACAAATGCACCCACAACCCTACCACAGCTTTGCCCATTCTCTCATTTCCATTTTCTCAATGTGCCCCAGCAAGAGTCCTTACATTTCCTAAGATCAAATATGCCAAATCACACAGCAACAATCACCACCCCAGACTCAGTAAACAAAAGCATCTAAGTTGATCTCACTCCCTTCTCCACATACCCTACATGCCACAATACAGGAGGGCACCACTGCTTTTATAATTCCACCCAGGCTGGACCACAGCTGGGATTTATAATTTCAGCCCATGGGTTTTACAGTTCGGATTGTCAGTATCACCACCACTCCACTGATTTTTGGGGAACCAGAGGTCATGGAAAAATCAGACTCCAGTGGAGAGGCAGTCAAGAATTCAGAACAAAAAATGAGTCCTGTGATCCAGACAATGAAGAAGCAGGGCTCAGGATAACAACTTGACCAAGGAAGAGTTTTCACTCTGAATAAATGTGCAAATCTGATGTTCTTTAACATATGTAGTAACTAAACCACTGAAAATCCCTGGGTTTATGTACATGGAAAAAGCAGAAGAATGAGAGGGGAAAAAAAAAGAAGAAAGAAATCCCCCACACTATCACTTGCCTTCCATTTGTTACCAGGGAAGATTTAAAAATGCAGAGCATTCCCAAACAGCTATTTGATTAGTTTTATCCATCTAGGCTGGGATAATTAGTAAATGCTTAAAAGATGAAATCTAAATATACCAACCAATCAGCCCCTTCCAAGAACATCCAAGGAACATTACACAAAGCCATTATCTTCACAAGATAACCACTTCTGTGACTCTTTAACCCCCTTCTTCAACTCCCCCTCAAATTTTTAACTATTAAGCTAGCTAAGAAATTACCAATTTCGGTTTTTAAAAAATAAATAAAGGGTGGTGGTGGGTGTAATTTTAAATATTTCTTTCCCTGTTGTATTTCTTACTTGGTTTTTCCCACCTCAAATTATCAGACAGGTTTCTCTTCCTTTCTCTGCAGTTAGAGGAAGATGAGTTGTTTTATCAGTGTCAAAACTAGAACCTGTTCTTTCCCTTCTCCAACCTCCTTACTACCCCAAAACAGCCCTGTTCTGGTTTGGATTTTTAGCCTGCAATGCCACATATTTTCCCCAGATGTAGAAAAATAATTTGCCACATGATGAAATGCAGAGAGAAATGGAACCAACTGTCAGTCTTGCAAAGAGATGAAAAAAATCTGCCTG
Source organism: Chaetura pelagica (assembly GCF_000747805.2). NCBI lineage: Eukaryota > Metazoa > Chordata > Aves > Apodiformes > Apodidae > Chaetura > Chaetura pelagica. The sequence goes on along the minus strand of NW_009954236.1, from coordinate 117,843 downwards.
AACACATCAGGATAAGCTGTTTATACTTGGAATAATGGATGGTATTTTTTTCTAATCAGACTTGCATACACTTGTATAATTCAGGATTGACTGCAGGAAGGGTAATGAAACAGTAACATGTTTATTAACTGTTGCTGCTTTTAATATTATCACATGGAGATATAAAACATTAAGGGAAAATGTTATAAAAAGGCTAGAATTTATTTGAAAACCTTTATACTAAAGTTGAGGAAGTTCTCAGGCTACTTCTTTGGGCGATTGTCCTTAGAAATGGTTTTATGTAATAGCAAAGTAATAACAAACAAACAAAAAAAGCTGCATGTTAACTCCACTTGATTGAAAGGTTCCATTTAGGCAGACTTAATATCCACAAGCTTTTACCTTCTGGGTTTAAAAGCCTGTAACTTGCAGAACAGTCGGTGCTTCGGCACATGAAAGACGTTACCAAGCAACCCCCAGAAACAGACACCAACATTGATAATCCATTCTAAAGTAATTATGTTTTATAATTAAAGATTACAGTAAATCCAATAGATCCCAACAGGAACTTCAGCAATTTAGAGACACACCAGCCAACCTGCTTGTTTCATAGCATCCATGGTAGCTTCTGTCTTTGAATAAAACATTAAGTGACTTGCAGAGATTTTCATTTAATAAGCTTTCAAACAACTGATAACCACTACAGAGTCTCACCTTGGTACATGGTAATCTAACATCATCTCATTTCTCTAATTTTATTTAAAGTATCATTCTTCTTTGATGGTAAAGGGGACAAAACCAACCAAACACAATCTCATCAACTTCAACTGGATGGATATTTCCTCTCTGCTTTACAGTCCTGACCCTTCTCATACACCCACTGGGCAATTCCACTACCTTGTGCTTCAGCTCATCCATCTGCCACACAGACCCCATCCCTTTCTCCTCAGAGCACCAGGCTCTTTGGAATCACCACAGTGTAGTGAACACTGTGGCACTGAAGTCATCTGGTGAATTTATGCTCAATATTCTTTTGTCCAACCTTGCAGACCCAGAATCACTTTGCAGGAGATGGCAGTGGCAGATTCAGGGTCAAAGCTCAAGGCCTGTCTGCACACACTCAGTGGGTCAATGGCTTAATGTGGCAGAATGAAGTGTCTATACTTGGGCAAGGTCCTTGACTCAGGACTGAGTATAAATTACCCTGTTGCATCAGCACAGTCACACACCTCTTGGCCAAAGAGGTGACCTGTGGAGTGAACAGTGGGGTTACACACGCATCCATACCTGGCCAGGAGGGTGATTAGCCTCCCAGATAACACAGGACTGATTCCCGTCACAAGCCCACTTTCCCAAAAAATATTTCTGCAAATACACCCCTTGGAACAATGCCCAAAGCTCAGGAAAGCCTCAGCTCTTTGACAGCTGCCTTTGCCACTGTTCTACCCAGTTTTTCCTTACACACAAGATGAAGGCTCATGTTTCCGTGCCCACAGCACCAGCTCGAGCACACAACCCCTCCCACTGCTCCAGTTCTTTATAACAGATTCTAAAACAAAATTTCAAACCCTGTCAACCTCCTGACTGTAAATACATCAGCTGTTTGGTGCTGGGTGGCAGATAGGTGCTGTGAATTAGTTGCTACACATCGTTTTAACTAGAAGTAAACACAACAGGGTAATTAAAGCAACGGGTGAGCAGAGCTTCGCTTCAGATTTTTCTGGCAGCCTTGGCAACTTGTTTCCAAATCTGCATGGGTGTTTTTTCATTACATAAGTTACTATCACAGTTCTCTCTTGCACAATAGCCAAAGACACAGCAGAGCATTGCTCAGAAAGGGATCTCCATGGCTGGAAGCAATGGAGGGATTCTTTAGGAGGCCAGAAGAAATCGCCTTCCATGACAACAGCCAGCAAGTAGGAATAAAAATAAAAGTTTCAACTTCTGCTTTCTGTTCCCAGACAGATGGGCCAGCTGAGTAAGGGAGAACTCTTCAGCTCAGATCTGCAGAGGTAAGCAGTCCCTCCCCACAACAATCAGGGAAAAAGCAGGACTTGAAGCATGATTTGCACTGGGGGTACAGAAAAAAAACATAACAGCAGAGTAGTCCAAGGTCGTTAGTGTTAGTGACAAGGACAGAAATAGAACTCAAGAGTCTTTCTGACTCACAGCCTCTGCTAGGAAAGCTGAATGGGAGAAAGAACAGCTCAAAGCACAATTAAGCTAACTCCTAATTAAATTCCTAATGCAACTAGATTTAACCGTGTCAAGAGGAGGGAAAAAATATAATCCTTCGATAGGACTATCTGAGGCATTAAAACCCAGCTGGATCCAGCTGCATCTAAATCAGGAAACATGTCAGAAAGAGCAGTTGATTTTGCAGTTAGTTTCTTAATGAGATGCCAGACTGTAAGAGGACAACAATGGTTCTCAGAACAAATTTGCAAGTCTAGACCAAAGCCCAGGGTCATTTAGTAGAGAGATGGGAAAAGCTGGAGTCTCATCTCCTTTGCTTCCCAGAATCAAAGCTAGGGGAAAATTTTAATAGAAATAAAAGGTGTGAGTGTTCTTGGCCACTCTAATGCTGTCAGTTTTGTATTTCCTCTGAGCCTCTACAACTGATCAAACATTTGATATGCCAGAGCATGACCAAAGCTGACACTGTACAACAAGGCCAGCAATCAAAACGATGAGGATTCTTCTTGTCCTAAGCTTGTTACCTCTAACTGCTGTTCGAGCACTGGGCTCTCAGGAGGTTTAAAGAACTTGCCCAAAAAGACAACTCATGATGTCCAGTCTGCACCCAGCAGTCTGAGCCAGAGAAGCTGACACTATTCAATTTGAGGGATGATTTCTTCCATAGAAGGACACTCATGGGGTAATTTGGCAGGCTGGAAAAAAACCTGGGGTCAGTGTGAAAGAGCAGATCTAACTCCAGGTTGTGTGATGCAGATGCCAGTGAGGATGTTGTAGCAGCAACCAGAGAAAGTGAACAGCAAGATACAGGAAAAATTAAAAATTGAAGAGAGGACACTCCAAGAAAGATGAGCTTAAAACCATAGGAATACTTACCATCTCCCTTGTTATCACTACAGAATGAAGGCATAAGCAGCTCTTTGAGCAACATTTATGAGGAAATTAGAAAAGACATCAAAGGTTATTATAAAATATTGGGGGTTTTTTGACACTCTGCAGAATTTGAACTAAGGTCTGGTTTACTGCTTCCATGCAGATTTCTTCAATGGATATTTAAGTTGTGAGTATGTGTCTGTAGCACCTAAAAGTGCTTCCAAAGTAAAAGACATCAGAATGTGTTCAGGTGACAATAGAAGATAGGAAATCAAGATTTTTTTGGTAAAATATTAGAATACTAGATAGTAATACTCTAGTATTAGAATATTAAATACACAGAAGAATAAAATACAGCTAAGAACTCCATTACACTGTGCTACGCTTTACCATGGTGCTAGTTTCAGAAATTACTGGATGTGCTGCACTCTGGAAATGAAAAGGTGCCATACAGCCAATACAGACTTTCATGCACAAAGAGGCATATTAAGCAAATATTTTCCCCACCACTACAGCCATGTCACAAACCATTACCTTTACATTCTAATGTAATGGTTCACTTCACAAGATTACTTTTGCTAACAAAGTTGCATATTAGGAGATGTCTGTCAAACCCACAACAACTTTCTACAGCTCCTGCCAGGGGTTGTATGCACAAAGGATGGCAGGTAGACCCAGAAAGAAATACACTTTGTGAGACACTATCATCTGGATTTTTCAAGTCTTTTTAACTCTAGGTTGGACAGATGCTAATGGCTTTTCTTAGTGAGCACTGTTTTGTTCCAGAAGGCTTTGAGGAAAGAAAGCGGAAAGAAATTACTTGCCCAGTAATTGTGCTTCTTCAAATGTCACCTCAAAGTTCCCCTCCTGAGTTCTGTGCCTGCAGCATAAATCAGGCAAGAAATTCCCCCAGCTCTGAAGATTCTGGGCACTGTGACATACCTCGAGGCTGCCTTGAGGGCTCTTATATTTCAACCGTGTCTCTTCAAGCATGTACAGCACACGCTCTTC
>NW_009954236.1:102326-113224 GCF_000747805.2 Chaetura pelagica | reverse complement strand
AATTACATGCAGACTACAAAATCTCCTTCAAAGTGACCAACATTCCAGGTGAATGATGTACAACAATCAGCTAAACACCCAGGCCAGAACCCATCAGCTCCTCACCATAATACACCCATGTTCAAAGGGAAGATAGATGGAAATACAAACACTAAAGCAGGATTGTTTTTCCAGACCCGCATTAGGACAAGCTAAGTCATTTTCTCTCTCCTTAAAGGTGAACATCTGCACAGGATTCTCATTTCTGGAGACCCAGAGCACAAGGGGATGCTCTAAAAGAAGCTGTAGCAATAACTAACCAAAAATGGGCAGACTGCAAGGGGACAAAAAAGAAAAAAAAGGGCAGGGATATTTTTCTTTGTCAAGGAAAACAGTAACAATAAAAGAAAAAATTACTCTAGAACCTACTAAACCTACTTGTTTGTTTGGCCTGTGGGGGACACATCAAACAAATCAATAATGAAAAGAAACAAAACAGAGAAGACACAAAGCTTTGTACTCCTGAGCCTGGGATGTGGGACCAGGGCAGGAATACTCTGGGTATGGTGAAAAAAACTGTTATTTCACTATAGTGAGAGATTAAACAGTGATCAGAGTCTGCAAAACTCTGCCAAGGAGCCATCCTGAAGCAAGAACTGTAATAAAGCAGAACTATCCCAACAGTCACAACAAAGTACGGTTATGGAAATTATGATGCACCAGCAGGCCAGGGGTCTGTGTCAGGGTCTGAACTCAGCAGTCCAGGTTGGAGAGCTGAAGAGCTCTAGATCAGCCATAGAAACATTTTCAGATACAGAAAGTAAAGACCACCCTCACAATTGCCATATCCTCTTTTGGGAAGAAGAGATTCCTCAGCCTGGGACACAGCAAGATGGTCTGGAACACAAGTGACTTGGACAGAGCTGCCAGGTGGATAAACTGAACTGATTCACATGACAGCTCGAGGTACAATCTTGGTTAGTGACAACCTGAACAGACTGAACAGGCCTGTGAGGCCTTCAAATCTGCAAAAGGGAATCACAACTTTGAATAGGATGCACAAGACATGAAGAGTTCTTTCACATTGGAATTAAATAACAACTTTGCAAAAGTCACAGGTTCACTCAGCAGCTCAATACCCAAGTCTCACTCTTTCAAGGACTGCGCATCTCATCTGCCTCTTTCCTCCCAGCACTGGCAAAGCGTGAATTGCTTTTGACACAGGGATGGCTCAAGGGCCCAAAAAGCAGTTAGAAGCAGATGGGATAAGTGAAGGAAGGAAAGAAAGAAAAAAAGAAAAAAGAGGCCAAGAGTTACCCTGCATCGCTTCTGTTCTGCGCTGTGAGAACAGACTCAGGGAGCAGAAGAAACATCTGTTTGGAAACTGCCTTCGTCTCAATCCAAATGCTGGAACAGCAGAAAAGAGGGAAGTTGAGAACTGCCAGCACACCTCGTGCTTTATCTCACACTTGGGTGGCTGAACAGGAGGGATCTGGGAGGATGAGTTTAGTTTAAGGATTCCTCACTGGTTCACCTGCTGCCCATCTGTCTTTGTAGTCCTTGCTTGGAGGGACAGACTGGAGCACTGCTGTCCTCTCCCCTTGCAGGAATTACTTGTGATTTGAACTTCTGAAGAGAGGAACAAAGTAATTATCAAGCATTAAGTACTCAGTAGAGATTAGTCCAATAATTTATCAGAGGTAATAGTTATTCAGAGACACAAAAAATGCACTCACAGCCCTCCCAGAGCCTCATGTCAGAGTTGTCACCTTAACAAAAGTGTCAAAAGAAATTCTTGGACCACAGCAGCAAATATATTAGCCAGAAGCTGATAAACACTTCCAGGAGTCCCTCAGTCAAAAATAAATCACACAAATCAAGTTGCAAATACCGGATCTTTAATAAAAAAAAATAAAAAATGAAGTTGGTGGAGTGGATGCTAGAACAATGTTAAGATTCAGCTGGCAGGATGAAAGAGCTTGGCTTTCATTGAGTCTGACCCCCCCATCACCAGAGGGACCAGGGCCTGGCCCTGGCTCTGTGCCAGCACTGCACTAGACAGTCATCACACAACAATGATTAATGAACTCTTGAAAGAATAAAGCAAGAAATGGCAAGTCAGGGGATTGAGGTAATCAACTAAAGAAAAAAAACCATAAAGATTCACCAAAATCAGAGGCAGAAAGCACCTCCTAGGTCACGGACTCCATGTGTCTGCCAATGTAGAAGTGGCTCCCACAGTGCTGCTCTGGCTGTTTCCTTTCAAGACTTAAGCAACAAGCTTCCACTCTGTGCCACTTACCCAATTTCACCCTAATATGAAACTAAAAATTGTATTTAGTCTTTGAAATTCAAAAATGAAGGAACCAGAAGAGCAGACAGCTGTCTACTGCTTTATCAGCCAAGGAGCTGCCTTTCCAAAAATTAGTCTTTTGAATTACTCTGCTGTGCAGCCACTGATGGGAGTGGGCAGATCCACACCCTGCAGTGACAATGCTCTGGTTGTTGAAGGGCTCACAAACACACAGAACACTTGATAGAGAGATAAGCAGTGACAGCAATGATGTTCCAGGACTGAGGAATCCTAACATAGCACCAGTACTGGAAGAAGGCCTTCAAGAAAGCCAAAACAGCACCAGAAATCAGCCAAGGATTTGTTTGGGTTTATGTAGCACAATGCTGAACTAACATAAGGACATGTCCTTCCTAGGTAACTGCTGAGGAAAATGGAGGCTCAGATGGAAGAAGAGCCAGAAACACCCATATTACCATGGGAAGCATTTTATTTGCGAGCTGGGCTGGCTAAGCCAGACAGCAGGAGGGTTTCAGGATGGATGAAATGTGGTTACATTATAATTATCTTTTGTTACTTGGCAAAGTACATGGTTATACACTTTTTTACTGCCCAGGGAAATCATGTCAGCACAACTGGAGCAAGAACCCTGTTTTAAACAGTTTACTTGGACATTACTAACATGGTTCCAATTCTCACTGCAGAGTCTTCAGAGCCATCTTGCTCCATAAATCAGTGGGAGTTGGTCACTGACTTCCTCTGAAGGAAGTACCAACTCTTAAAGAAGAGATATTCTCTAGGATGTACTGAACATACAGTTGCTCTCTGTATCATCATCCTGTGCAAGTGCTGTTGCCACGATGAGATGCTGTAGAGTTTCTAAACCTCTTGCTTTTATTATTCTTTGCAGCCTCACACTTAGGACAATAAAATAAGAGAGAGAGAGAGAAACACAGCAGCAGCTCTATGGTCATGCAATGGAAGTGTTTGAGGCCAGATTAGAACTAACGAGTTCCTGGCTCCCACTCAATCACAACTATCAGAACAATTAGCTCAAATAAACCCAAGAACTCTTTTCTGCTCAGCTGTTGTCTGCCCATCCTCCCCAGGAATTTCTGAGCTGGAAAACTTCAATTGGGTTTGACAGCGGGTGAAGGTCACAAAGGAACTAAAGTTCAGCGCAGGACTGGAGGAGATTGTCCGGCTAAAGGCGGGTAACCAGCTCAAGCCCCTGCAATGCTCAGCCCCAGCACACTGGGCAGCCAGCAGCTTTGGGTACCAAGCACCCCGAGGTGGATTGTTGCCTCAGGCCCACACAGCCAAGGCAACACTTACACCAGTAAGAATTTCAGTAGGCAGTAGGTAGGTGACACAGGTGGAGCTACCAGTGGAGAGATGTGGAAAGTCACAGATGGCATGAGAGGGGTCTAAGGATGTACAAAGGTGTCAGCACACAGGACTCATTCCTAGAAAGCCAGGCTCCATTTCCTTTCTGCCGAGGGAAGAAGCAGCCATGAAGAGCTCTCTTTCCCTTTTTAAGCACCACTGAGGTCTCCTTTGATTCTAGTACACAGCAGATACACACACATGGGACTCAGTATCTCTGCTGTCAGGATAAGTAGATACAAAAGGGAAGCACTAAAGTCACTTCAGTTTAGTGCAACCTCTACCCACTACTTATGCTTCAGTGTCCTCCCAGGGGATGCTCAAGTGCCTGAGAGGAAACAGTTTTGCCTACTATTAGCTTGCTGGATTAGGGGTAAAAAAAAATTGTGCCCATTTTACAGAGATGCACACTGAATCCCTGCACTGAGATGATGAATCTGCCATCAGGAAAAGAACACAGGACCAAGTGTCCTGTTCTAGTCAGGAGTAGATGCTCTGCCCCCTTTAATAAGGGTACAAGTGAGTAACATCCCTGTCCCATAAACAGAGGATGTTTATTATCCAGTCCTTCAGTGTTCCCACTGTGCTCTCTTCCCTGCAGTGGTTTGGGTCCATCATGCACAATACACTCACATTATGCATGGATCACTGACACCACTGCCCATGACAGCTTCTCTGGAGCCCTTCCAAAATGTTGTGTCATATGATGAACTGAAGCACCAAGGGGACACACAGTAAAGACAGCAATCATAGGACTGTGTTTGCTCCTCATGCCAAATTCATTCACAGCATTCAGTGAAAAGTACTTTTTCTGGGGGGGAATGTAAATTCAGTCTTTTTTCCCAAGTATAAAAATTAAAATGCTCCAAGCACAAAACTTCCTCTTCCCACCAAAGAAGTGAATTATCTTTCCTGCTTCCTCCTTCTGACAGCTCCATGTCAGTGTTCTATTCAGAACTAAGTAACAGACTGATTAAAGATACATTCTCCTTTCCCCCATCTCCCATCTAAAACCTGAATTGTTTTAAATATTGAAAAACATATTAAAAAAACATCAAAACAAAATGATAAACAATCTGAACTGACTAATAAAATAAATAAAAAAAACCATGACTGATTAACATCATCTGGTAAAGCCTTGCATACAGATCCTAAGGGAAGAACATTAGACACCAAAACAGAATATAAACTTTTTCTCCCATTGAGGGACAGATTTAATGATTGATTAAAAAGTTAATCAGGAGTCTAAAAATATGTTGGCAGGGAAGATGGAACCTTAACTGAGGTGGCTGCTTTTTACTAAACAGTTGCACAGCTGCATATAGACAGTCCCCAGACCAGGGGGGGGTGACAGGAGCTTGGCCCATTTCTGGTACCACAGAGTGAGACACAGCAGGTCAGGTCACCTCACCTAGGGCAGCCCCCACCTACGTGACCCCCCACTTGGACCACAGCCAAACTGGATCCTGCTCCCCAGGGGTACCAGAGTGTGGTTACAGCCCCAGCCAGGCTCCAGCCCTGCTGCCCTAAACCCCTTGTCTTTGTATTTCAGACCTGTCAAAGAGCTTATGTGTATTTACTGAAGTAATTCAGCAAGGTGTAGGTGCTTCCACACAACACCCCTGTGCATGTCCTGGAAACCCACTGCACCATATCCCAGCACTTGGATTCAGTCATTATCTGCAATTTGCCTGGAAAGGTTCATACTCCAACCATTTTGCTGTTGTGCACTCATGCATTGTCTTTAAGTGGCAGTTTATAAACCAGCCTCACACCAAATTTAGTTGCTGTGGAACAAGTGCTGGATTTTGCAGATAAGAACAAATGTCTTCAAATTGCACAGTACTTCCAAATTCCCAAACACCCTCAACTAGAGTAATATCAGTAATAGTGTGCACAATGTATCATTGCCATCTCTAAGGCAAGCAGCACTGTAGCACAGATCACAGCATGTGAAATATTTTCTATCTCCACATATTACCCCAACAGAACCAATATATTTTTAGTCAATTAATTGTATACCCTACAGCTGAAAGAGGCTGAGACAGGTTAGGTCTAAATTTTGTTTGCATGAATCCACTGGAGGCGAGCAAAGCAAAAAATACACTGTATGCACCATTTGTGGGATTTACAGTATAGTACCCTTTTTCACAGGTTCAGTAAACAAATGCATGAGAAGGAACATGGAGCAAAGGAAAATTCCAGCAAGCCTGGAGCCAGCCAGTGCTTCAAACTGCAGAGAAATTCTCTCATTCCAAAGGTATTTCTACCCCAGAGAAAGAATTATGTTCTGCTCACAGTGTACCTGACTGGTTTGAGATAATCATTCTAGTCCCTTATTTTAAGTATTTTACTCAGAACAGTTTTCTTTACCCCCAGCATCCAAAGTAAGTCTGCTGGAAGTCATTGGATTTACATTTGACCAGCAGAAAGGATGAGATGTTTTCCATGGGTCTCAGGAAGATGTGCCCCTCCATCCAGAACTGTGTGTGGCACAACTCACGTGCTGAAGCCACTGACAGATGCCAGGTGCTTGGAGCACCGTTCATCCCCAGATTACTGAAAGAAAAGGCATTCTTCCCAAAGGGAAGAGTAGAAGTTGCAGTGTAGTGAAAGGGAGATGTCAGAAAGCTTTTTATTGCTGGCTCCAGCAACGAGATGGCTCAGGGTCAACCGATAATGTGATTCAGAGCGTTGTACCAACAGGGCAATTACTCAGGCTGAGCCCTGTTCTCAATGAACTGTGATCACCATCCGGCTCCCGCTGCTTATGCACCCACGTAAAACCCCCAGGGTTCGGGTCCATAGGGTGTGTGAGAGGGAAGGAGCGTCTGCCCAGACATTACTCCCACCAGGGGTCAGGGCTGCGGCACAAATGGCGAAGGAGAAGGAGCAGCAACTCCAGCTCTGCCCAAACACCCTCCCTGCCGTTGCAGAGGGGATCAGTGCAGGGCTGTCAACACCGCACAAAGGGAACTCAGCCACCAACACCAAGGAACTTTCAGCAAAAGCTGAGCTCCCAAGAACATTCCTGTCTCTTGCCAATTATCTTTGAGTGACAGACTGTCAAGATATTTGTGTTTGAAAGACTGATCTACCTCAATAGGTGCCTGCTAATCGAGTGATGCAAGGGAACTGGGTACAGACTCTGCCGGCCTTCTGCCCCCGGGGTTTGGTTTTGGAAAGCAAATACATCTTTAGAGCTGTATTAAAAGAGGACAGCAGGCAGCAAGGTGAGGGAAATGAAGGTGGAGACAGGAAGCAAAGCCAGGATGAAGAGAACTGTACTGTAAAACAAATAAGCTTCAGTATTACTAATCCGGAGGAAATGAATGCATGTGTCAAAGCCAAGGGTGTGATCCCAGTAGAGGACTAAAAGCTTGCCTGAATGTGACACATTCCCCTGTTTGAAAGGGACAAAGGACACTGTCAGGTTAAGGTATTGGGTATTCTCAGACACCAGGCTAAGGAAACTTGCCTTTTGTACCCAAAGAGGAAAAGAAAAATCAGTAAATCTCCTTCACAGTTCACATTTTTCTCCCATCTCATGACTGGAAGCAAGCTAGCTAGTTTCATTTCATCGATGGACACTTTCTGGTCTAGCTGGTTACAGGGGTTATCCTCAAACACTGGGAAGCATTAGCAGGGTTGGTATTAAAACACTTCAGAGGAATGCTGTTCTCCCTCCACACTGCTTCCCTACCTATGAGACCCACGAAGTCAACACAGCAACAACACAGCAAGAATCAGTCTGCTTTGGCTTCATCCATCATCAGCAAAACTGTCAGCTCAGCTCCAACAGCAAAAATCTTTATTACTGGTTATGATGCAAAAGGCAGAAACCACACGCTCTGATTTTCCCAGATCTGAGGCTGGGTTTGCAGTAGTGGCGGTTGGAGAGGAAATAATTTTGACTTTTCACTGAGCCAATTTGATCTGGAAATTGGAGAGAGCAAATAAATATGGAATCCCACTGTGGCATTTCTGCAGTCACTTTCTGACTACAGCCATTTTTTTTCTATTTTCTTTTTTTTTTTTTTAAACATCAGTGATTAGTATTGGGCACAAAAAATTAAGTTATTCCCTTAAGTCATGCATGACTGATCAATTACAGAACTAATAAGTTTTTCAGAGGTCAGTTTCAAAGATGAATAATCCCAAGCCCTTTTAAATTTCCCAAACTGCAGCACAGGGAGATTGTTATTTGGTTTTTAGAGCTGTTTTCTTCAAAAGGTCAGAGTGCCCACAGCACTCAGCAGCCCACAGTAACACACAGCAGTATATCCCAGGCAATTCTCCAGGTGACCAACGACCTTTTGCAGCCAGCAGCCTGCACAGTACAGGTGCTCTCTTTTTTCCTTCTCAGAAAAACAACTGCTTATTGACTCTGGGTTTGCTTTTAAAAGGTAAGCTGAACCGAAGTAAGTTATCCCCACTGAAAGCAGCATACCTGCAAGCACACGTCAGCTCAGGTCATTGCAGTGCTTACTTCTTTCAACAGACTCTTTTGTGTCATTTCGATTTGCTAATCCACCTGTTTTGCTTGCAGCACTACCAGAAAATGCAGCATTCAAACCACACAAGTGAGTGAGGCAGATACACCCCTGGCCAGACGAGACTCAATCCACAGCTCCAGAGCCCTAACACTGCTCAGAGCTTTCCCAAACAGCAGTAAAGTGGGAGACACAACAGGGATGGGTTTCACACTCCAGACAGGCTATCTTTTAAGCACAAAATGTCTAGCAGAACTGTATTAATTTACACTTTCCACACATAACAGTCAAGAAGCTAATAACACACCCTCTTCTCTGGCTGAAGGATCAAGTAGCTTAGAGGTTGGGTGGGAAAAACAGATGATTGCTCAGACTCCTGCTCAGATTGAAGGGTCCTACAAGAAAATAAAAAGTTCCAAGTCTCTAGGGTTGGGCATCAGCCTGAGTCTTTGATCACACACCAGTTCCTTCTCCTGGCTTTCATCTAGACTCTGGCAGACAGATGGGGAGGGAGAAATAAATCAACAAATCTGAACCATATCCCTCCTCCCTATTATATAGTTGCAGACCTGCAAGAATGGCTTAAGGGGGAGAAAAAAAACCACACACACAAAAAAAGTAAGTACCAGAACACTCAGAAACACATTTTAGCAAATTACAGGGCTTAAAGCTCTGCAAGGAGAGAAAAGCTACTTGCTGCTACTGCACAGAATGCCTTAAGACAGCCAGCAAACCCACTACCTGCTGCTGCTGGCACCTCTCACATCACATGAGGAATATTTGCTAACCCAAATGTTTTTATCATGACTTGACTTATTTCTTCCTTGCAGGTTTTTCTTACCCATCTGTTTCTTTTTATTCAGCATTTGTCTTTCTGATTCACAAAAAAAAAAGGACACACCTTATCTCTCCCACAAGCTTCACCACCATCCCTTGTTTTGCATAGTCTCTTATCTCAGCACCAGATTTGTTTCTCTCATTTTGAATCAATGCAGAAGTGCAGGCACTTTTAAGGAATAAGGGCTCTGTTTGAAGAGTAATTAGCTGTCAGCATAAAACTAGTATTTATGGATTCTTGTCCTTGAAAAATCTAACTCTGCTACCAGGCACTGATTATGGCTGTTATAAACAGATGGGGCTGAATCCATACAACTTGCAATAATCCTATATTTAAAAAATAATTAACTACAAATTAATTCCACTAGCTTTCATAAATTTGCTCTCCCTGGTTGTTTGTATGGAGTGGAAGCTGGGTTATTCATGGGCATGTTGTGCTGCCCCAGCACTCCTTGGAAGTGGGAGTCTGCAGTGTATTCCAAGCACACGCTCCTCAACTCCAGGCACACTGGAGGGCCAGGTACTGGAATATTCTAAATACCCTGCAGCTGAGATGCAGAATGGAAGTATGGCTCAACTAAGTAAACCCAGCACCCCTGGGTGTGTTGTGTCTGGTTGCCTGGCAGAGAAGTTGGAATTTTACCAGTGTTCAGCCTTTAAGGACTGACAGAGACACCAGGAGGGGAGCTTAAAAAAACTGTTTTTAAAAAACAGGTTACAGCAGATAAAAGCCCTCAGTGTGTTGCTCTTTGACTTCCTTCTCTGTTCAACCTGGGACAGCATCTTTGCTGAATGTCTACACCTCTCATAGCATGCAAATCCAGGAAATTTATACTCTGTTTAATTACATCTGTGCATTTTACTTATTGGCACCTCTCACTAAACCAAAATTCACTCCAAGTTGGTCATCCATCATAGCAAAAGATACGTCACAAACAATTGCATACCACACAGAATCTACAGCTCTTGGTTAACTAGGTCACAGACTGGTCTGTGAGGCTGCCAGGCTTTTATGCACAGTCTGGAGGCACCCGGACAAATTCCTCTCTTCATTACCCCCCTAACCCTGCCATGAGGTTACTCAGGCTCAGCAGGGTCTAGGCCAGGGCAGCCTTCAGGCTGCTGCTTGCAGGTAACAAGTCCCCACGCTAGAATGAGTGACAAGTTGGACGTACAGGGATGGCCTGTCTGACACCTGCTCCCTGATGTCTGAGAGCACATCCCGTCCGTCCATCCACCCCCACAGAGCAGCACAAGTTTCATCACCTACCAGCCTTCATGTAAAATGGCCCAGTTTATGGCCGTGACCCAGGAGGGAGCCTCTTGCCCAACCACAGACACCTCAAGACACCTCCTCCTGCCAAGCAAGTTTGGGTTGTTGGTTTGTTTTGTCTTTTTCTTCCTAATAATCAAGCTGAAATTTCCCTTTGCCTAATTTCAGCTCTTTAATTTCCAGTCACACCCTGTCAGGCTGCCCTAACGTTTCCTCTCCGGGGAGAGGAGGCCGACAAGGCACGTGCAGCCGCCAGCGCTGCAGGGCACCCCCGCAGAGAGAGACACCCCCCCGATTCCTGTCACCCCCCTTGGAAAAGGGGACAAGAAAGGGGAGCAAGGGGCCTGTCTGGGAAATGGCAGCAAGGCCCTGGAAGTCAGGGGTGCGTGAGAAGAGTGGGGGCAACGAGGATGAGGCTGGGAGGGGAGGCGAGGGCGACTGAGGGGGAACATGGAGGGGAGGCAGGACACAACCGTGGGGGGAAAGGGAGGGCTTGGCTGAGGGGGAGCGTGGCCGTGAGGGGGGATCATGGCTGTGAGGGGAGCTGAGGGCGACTGAGGGGGGTCCATGGCTGTGAGGGGAGCTCAGGGCGACTGAGGGGGGTCCATGGCTGTGAGGGGAGCGGGGGGGGAGGGAG
>NW_009954236.1:99442-99868 GCF_000747805.2 Chaetura pelagica | reverse complement strand
GCTCCCGGAGGCGGTGCCCGTGCAGGCTGCCCGGACGGCTGCTGGCGGGCTGGCTCAGGGAGCGGTACCGAGGACGAGCGATCCCTTCTCTCTAGGCGCTGAGTTCATGCTGCAGCATTTCTGCGAAGCGGGGAGAGAAGAGCGCGTTCATTCGACAGCAAGAAGGATGCAGCCGGCGTTACATGTACCCTTTGTCCCGAAGGATCTGCCACCTCCCCAGCCTCTACCCCCCCCTTCTTTTCCCCTCTCTCCGAACCTGCCATCATAGCTGCGAGCAGCTCCCAGCTCAGCACCATCCCCTACAGCTCTGGGCTCTTTCGGCGGGGCAGCCCTGGGGCTAAAGGGAGGATCTGCGCCCCGACTAGGAGCGAGGAAATCCTCGGGAGGGGCTGGATGCCCAGGGACAGGGCAGGCAGACAGGGACAG
>NW_009954236.1:82376-97934 GCF_000747805.2 Chaetura pelagica | reverse complement strand
CCCCCCCAGGTCTGGGGTGTACATGAGGGTCCCCCCGAAAAGGCCTTGTCCCTGAGGGGATACAGCCCCAGGGGTGCTCCTCCCTGCCTGGCACGGTAGCTCAGCTCTGGCAAGGAGCTGGGGCTTCAGAGATGGGTCAGGAACCACCTTTCTGCGCACAGAGCTGACCTCTCTGGGTTTTATAAGCCCATTTGATCCGAGACACTTCACTCCTCACCACACGCTTCATTTTCAACATCCCATACAAGAATGAACCAAATCTTAAGTCACCCTGTGAGGTGATGATATACCAGGTGTGCGCGTGGTGAACGGGTTTGGTGCATAAACACTAAAGAAACCCTAAAACCTGCAGAATTAACAATGAAAGAGGAGGGAAAAAAAAAAAAAAAAGGCCAACACCCAAAACCCAAAGGCATTCAAAACAGCTCAATCCAGAGCTGGACAGGAGGCCACTAGAGATGGTTTTTGGGTGCTATGAGCATGAGATGGAGGAGCTGCTGCAGGAGGCAGCTTACAGGGATGGGTAAACTGCAGCCACCAAGGTATTGATGTGACTAAACTCAGAAGGAGCTAAAACAGAACATTTTGTAGGCTGGAAAGGAGCTGGAGCTGCAAGGAAAGAAATCACCTGCCATTTGTGTCTCCTTGCGCTCAGCGTGCTCCTTCTTCCTAAATAACTAACAACTCAGGAAATACCTGATCTGATTGCTGGGTCGAGCAGGTCACAGGTCTCCACATTTTGAACTGTTCAGTTGTGCTGCCATTTTCCCATGAGAAGTGCTGAAGTGATAGAAAGCAGGCAGTGGAACAGCTCTGGGAGCAGGACTTTGGGAGCTGCTACGGGCCCAGCTCTGCCCAAGGCTGATGTTCATCCTGCCCTCACCCATCCAGGTTCCATCTAGTAACCCACACAGGCTTCATCTAGCCAAAATAAAACAGAAAGTAAGCCTTGTGCTTCTCAGCTGCCTAGAGGATGCCCCGTGGACCTTGACCGCAACCAACCTCAGAAGCAAATTTACATCTTGATGATCTGTTTTGAAATGTGACCTCCCAACCATCCCCTGCGGTTTGCAAGCAGGACCAGCTCAGCCTGATCAAGGGGGAGATGTACAGGGTGGCTGGGAGTTGGTGCCCACAGTTTCCCCTGGAGCAGCTGCTCAAGGACTGCTCTGCACAGCTGCTCTCCAGTCCCTGCTCTGCAGCTGCACCACGAGGGAGAGAGGAGAGTAAATTTGGCTGCTCCATTTTGGCAGGTCACACCGGAGCCTCGCTGAGCACAGCAGATGCTCCACAGGCTCCTCAGAGCCCAGAAGAGCTCCTTGCTAAGGATACTGTGGTTCTGTTTCTTTGCAGGACAGCTCAGAAGGGGGAGAAACCTGAAAGCCAGCTCTGTTACTGTGAGCATGGAAGCAGCTGGGAGGGCTTTCACTGCTTCCCTGTCTCCTGTGTTTATCTATGGTCCCCCAGGGACCAGCACCAGCAAGAAACCTTCACTCTCTGTGCTTCCATCATCCCTCCTCCGAACACCCAACACCTGCCTCACACCAAATGAAATTAATCCTTCACTCTCCTCAGATCTCCTGTTTCCTGGGCAGACCACATTTTTTCTCAACTTTATAAAAAAAACCAACAACAAACACCACCAACCAAAAAAATCACCAAACTGACCAAAAACCTCTGCTATTGCTGTGGTGGTCCCTTGATCTTCTTACAGATTCTGGCCCCAGGACCAAAAAGGTTAGATAGCTCTGCTTTCTAAGAGGATTTGGGGGCATCAAAGTAAGACAATTAAATCAACAGCTGAGAACAAACCAGAGGGATGATAAAATAGACAGTTCTGAGCAAACCAAAGGGCTTACATGCCTAGCTCTTCATTTTATCCAGCAGTGATAGAAAAGTTGCAGGCTTATCTTTTAATTAGGTTAAATTAAGAAATCATTTTGTTTTGCTGTGTTTAGCATAACATTGTCTTGAAGGTAAATGCTTAGAAATCGGAGGTTTTTCTAAATTAGCTAAAATCAAGATATCATTCTTCCTAAAGAAGACAAAGCATTGTCTTCAAGGTAAATGTTTAATTACATTTTTAAAGCAATTTAGTCTGTGTAATAATAAGACATGAGAGCCCAGGCTCTGTGTGTGACTGCAGCTCCAGACATGAGCCAAAGAGACTGAGAAATTGGCGTTGAAGGAGTTAGGAAGCAAGAGTATAATTACTGGGAAGGTGGGGGTCCTGCTGCATGATGATTCTTGGTTTTAGCAGGACTGGAAGAAATAATGTTGAGAAAATTACTTTTTACTTTTTTTTTTTTATGGCCATAAGAAAAACAGAATTTAATATCTCCCTTTCTGTGAGGAAGAAAACGGTGGAGTGATGGATCATACTCAAGGCAAAAGAGTTTGGCAAGATAATTACGCTCAAGCCTCCAGCCTGTCTTTTAAAGCAGGCTTGATGGGGTGGTTTTTTCCCTCTCTTACTGTAGAAAATGCTCCCATTCCAGCTGCAGGAGAGGCCAGAATGGCTCTTGTGCTGCAACAACACTCCAGTTCTTGGGCAGAAATTCCTCTTTGACTCTCTGAACCACTCCAACCTGTGATTTTTAGGCATCACAGCAAAGAAGGGCTAGAGCAGGGAGATGGAAGAAAAGCTCTGTGTTGCTGGCAGGCACTTTTAGCCCAGTTTTGCAAAAAAAACCACCCCAAACAACCCCAACCCAGCCTTGTTCTACTGAAGCAGAAAGGCAGAGTGCATTTAAATGCATCCTTAAAACAGGGCAGCCTCAGCATGTAAACCAGACACCTAAACTTTGTTGATAGCCACTACAAAGCGCAGAAAGTGACAACAAAACTGGGTGGAATTGCCAGCTTTGAAAAGGAGGGAACCCGTTACCTCAGGAGAACAAGCACAGCTGACAGAACATGGTGCCATCTCTTGGCACCTACTTAGAAGATTTCTGACACGTTTACTGTGGTGTGGAGCCTCGTTTGTTGCTCAGCTCTTCCAAAGCCTCATCTCCTGAGCTCCTGCTGGGAATGGAGGACTCACAGTGTGGGATGGCTGCTCCATCCTGGGATCTTGTTCCTGCGTGGCCCAGCCAGGAACAACTTGGGGAGGGCAAAGCTTCTGAGGCACCTTCTCTCCCTCTCCCTTCTCCTCACCTGCCAGCAGCAAGGTCTAATGTCTGTTTTAAAGGCTCAGGTGTGTGGAGGCTGCCAGGCCCAGTGCAGCCACCATCACTTTACCTGGTTGTGATCTGAGTGAAAGTACAAGGGGGGATGGATTAAAACTGGAAGAGGGGAGATTGAGGCTGGACATGAGGAGGAAATTCTTGGGTGTGAGGGTGGTGAGAGCCTGGCCCAGGTTGCCCAGGGAAGCTGTGGCTGCCCCATCCCTGGCAGTGTTGAAGGGCAGGTTGGATGGGGCTTGGAGCAACCTGGGCTGGTGGGAGGTGTCCCTGCCCATGCAGGGGGTTGGGACTGGATGATCTTTAAGGTCCCTTCCAACCCAAACCATTCCATGATTCTATGAAATCCTGACATTCAAACTCACTGATACATTATGCAAACAACAGCCCTAAACTCTGTTCAAGCAGGGCTCATCTACACACAGTGGGAACGAGCAGAGCAATCCTTGATGGCCTGTAATGACTCAGGACAGAAGAAATTCATCTGATATTGATTATTTTAGGGATTTATAAATACAAGCAGAGGACAGGAGGCTCCTGAGAAGCCTAAATAATTAGGAATGTCATTATCAACTGGATTGCAGTTTCCCAGTGTATAGGAGAGTGTGCTGTTGCCTTGTGTTACTTAAGGAACAAGGAGCAAAAAGCATGATTGCTTGTTAGATCAGACCACGTGCTGATGGATTACTGGGGTTGGTAGGAGGGATTTTAATGAGATATCTGAAAGGCTAAATTGTAATAATAATGTAACCATGGCAATGTCACCTAGACAGGGTGGAGACAGAGCCCAGATGACTTGAGCCAACAGAGGAGGTTCCCTCCAGCCCCAGCCTGGAGCACCAACCTAGGTATGGTGCAGAAAACCAGTGTATAAAGTAGGTGATCAAGGTGTAGAAAGCCATGGCTCTTTGGAGCCGCCTTCCTCCTCCTCCAGATGATCCCAGGAGCATCTACTGACCACCTTGTGCTGTCAAGCAGGACATTTGCAGCCCGTCAGTAACAAGAACAGATAAACCAGGAGTGGATTTTGCCCTCATTTCATGTGCTGGGCAGGGATACCACTTTCATGTGACCATTTTCAAATGCTAAACCTGCAAAGTGAGGGTCTACTAAGCCCCCTTGTCTCTTTAGCAGTCAAGAGTGAGTGGCTGATGTTCCTCACCCTGCCTCTGAAGCCATTAACATGCTAGTAGCAGCTGCAGCCAAATTCAGAAGACAGAAAGCAGCATATTTAGCCCCCAAACCTCTGGATTGAGAAACATCATCATGCACTGATCTGCAGGTTTGACTGCTTTGCTTTTAGCTCCACATTCAGACATACGAGGTATTAATTACCTGAACTCAGACTCATATTTAGGGATGCACAGAATCTGGCTGAGAATTCAAATGGAAGTTCTGTGCTTGCACGGTATAAAACCCACCACCCCCTCCAGCAGACACGTCTGTTTTCTAAGAAAAAGGGGAAAAAGCCACTCACATCTGAGAGAACAATCCCTCCTATATCTCTTCAACCAGAACTGTGTAGGAATGAGCTTTCACAAGAGGAGGAATGTTGCTTAATTATGGGAAAGGTCTGTGTCTCAACAATCATACCTCTTCTGAGCCAGGGAAAATAGAAAACAAGATTAAAAATAGTGCAAAAAAAAAGCAGAAAGGCAGCATAAGGTGCATGGGGGAAAGAGCAGGAACAGTTCTAGTTTATTACTTTCCTGTAACACCAGGTGACTAATGCAGCAGGCTGCACTAGCTTGGGTTTGTTTTGGTTTTTTTCCCATTAAAATCAGCATCACCAGAATGACTCTATTCTATTTTCCCCTACTTAAGGGAGATAAGGGCCAGAAGAATGCAATGAATTTGCTGTTGTGAATGTGGAGCAACATCCTATTTTAGATGGCTTCAGAAATAAGATCCCAAGTGGAAAACGTCTAAGAATAATTTTCAGAGGAGTTGACTTGTCAGAAAATGCAGTTCAGGCTCAGCCAGAACTGCAGGGAAACTGATGATGAGCTTGGTGAGCAGTTTTGTCTAAGAAAAGTGAAACAAAACCAATTTTCAACAAACAGAAGCATTACGAAAACCCAGCAATCTTAAATGTTTGGTTTGGGTAAAAAAGGAGCAGGAATCAATCTAAAAAAGCAGTTTGTACAAGATGGTCCCAGCACCATCTTGGGGAATTAATTATCCTCTGTCTGCAGCTAAACCAGGTTTTCTTACCTCAAGCTGTTTGGAGCAGGAAGATCTTCCCTCCTTTCCAGGTAAAATCTGACTATTCAAAGCTTCCTACGGAGTCTGTAGTCACCTGGAAAGAGACCAGGAGGTGACACTCTCATCTTGCATGGGTGGAGACTGAGCACAGCTCCCAGGGGGGCTGAGGGACCCTGTTTGACAAAGCACAAGGATTCTCCAGCCACAGCCAGAATGATGCCTCCAGAAACTGTATCTGGGTAGTCACTGGTTTAGTCATTAAAGGGAAATCATCTCCCAAAAGGTGGATTTCCATTTATTTGACAACCATCTGTGCAGTCCATTGGCAGTCCCAGATCTAGAGGCATCCTCCTGTGTGCAGCAGCCTCTGCTCTCCCCCAGATGTGATCATCTCTGCTCTCCTTGAAGGGTTGGGCTGAGTTTGCTCTGAGAATGTTGAAACAAATGCAGATTTCACAAAAATCTTATTTCATCACATCAATATAACCAGGAAATAACGACCAACATCTTCAAGTGCTGGGAAGATTAACCTTCCAGTTTTAATCCATTCCCCCTTGTCCTCTCACTCCCTGTCCTTGTCCAAAGTCCCTTCCCAGCTTTCCTGGACCCCCTTCAGAAGGGGACCATGAAGGTCCCCTGGTCTTTTGTCTACAGAGAGGAGAAGCAACATAGTTGTCTTCAGCCTGGATTATCCCTGACACTGTGGGAAAACCTTTATAAACTCTTCAGATCAAACCTTCAAGCCCCTCTTGATTATTTTCCTCCACTGCTGAGGTGATGTTAAGAGGTCCTGAATCTGCAGCAGGGACACTCCCCTGCACATGGGAAATGAGAAGCTGCACCATTACCAAAGCAGCACCTTCCTAAGGCAAACAGATCCATCTCAGAGAGGGGAAAAAACAACCTTTCCCTGCTTTCCTTGGTGCCAAGCTCATTTCCTTTAAACTCAAATGCTTCTCAACTGGGCCATTATGAGCCAGGCAAAAAGGAATAAAAACACCTTTGAGCATCTGAATGGGATAATGTAAATATTTCCATTCTAGGGGAAAAAGCAGCACTTCCAAAGAGCTAGAACTCATTTAAACTGTGCTGCAGTGAACCTGCAGCTTGGAGGGCTTGATACTGGCCATCTTCAGGTGATCACTGGGGCTCTTTTCCAATCATTTGTCAGCTGCACAGTAACTTAACACTGGAGGGTAAAGGCAGGTCAGTAGATGCTCCTTTGGGCAACGATACTAACATTAATACACAGAGTGTTTTCTTGGCACCACTCAGATGTTACCAGGCTCTTTCTGTGGTGATCTGAAGCTGCCAGGTTATTGATCCTGTGTTTTGTGTGGGTCCTGGTGCCTGGCAGCTGGAGACCCCTCCCCAGAGACCTTCAAAGGAAGCAGAATTTAAACCTCTTCCAGAGGTCAATAGTGTGTAGGAAAAAAGAAAATAAAATATAAGGGTAATGGGGCAGATGTTCCAGCAGCTCAATAGATTCCTGCTCCCTGCAGAGGGGAGTAGAAGTTGTGGAAGTGCTTTGCTGTGCATTGCTTTGCCAAATTACAGCATTTACCCTTTTCCCCATCCTGACATGAACTGAGCCAGGGAAACAGAGACACCCTGGAGTTCACGTTTCCAGAGTTGGAGTTTCAAGAGTCAGATCATTAGTATCCAGGCAAGAAACAGGAGTTAAGGTTTTAAACCATCACGGGAAGCCACGAGCTAAAGCTATAAAAGAAGAAGAATCTGCACTTTGCAGACAACCTGGTGTCTTAGTCCTGGTTTGCAGCTTTTTTTTTTTTTTTTTTTTCCTCCCCTGCAAACAGATATATTTGAAAATCTCCTTTTTAAAAACCAACTTTTCCCCTGAGTGCCAACATCCCCCTGTAAGGCCAAAGCCACCTCAGATGGTTGCCTTCTCTGCACCACACCATGATGCCTGCTGAGCACTGAAATATGGAGAGGGCTCAAGGCAGCCCTGAATAATTTTTCAGTCACCTTCAGGGTGAAGTTCATCTGTCCCAACCTGAGAAACAGGTCATTCCCAGTGTGGCTCAGATGAATCACTGTCTGCACAATATTTATAGGGGAGCCTGGGGAGCTCAGCACCAACCCACTGACATTTTGCCAGTGCAAGTCTGGGGAATTGAGATGTCCCATCTAGCTCATGGGACAGGCAAGTGAAATGCACCCTCAGACCCAGCCTGTAGGTGCCTCATCACCCTGGTACTGGAGAGGCATTGGCACCCCACTGGGGGAGGAGCTTTTCCAGTATCAGCCACGTCCCAGCTATGAGGCTTTACTGGCTGAAGTGTGCCAGCAAAGCTGTGCTGCCAAAAGGACCCAGTGTGTCCTGGTGGGAGAGACTGAGATTCGATCCTCCAGGTTGTGACTGACTCTGGAGCTCACAGAATCATCAAATCCCAGACTGGTTTGGGTTGGAAGGACCCTAAAGATCATCCAGTCCCACCCCCTGCATGGGTAGGGACACCTCCCACCAGCCCAGGCTGCTCCAAGCCCCATCCAACCTGCCCTTCAACACTGCCAGGGATGGGGCAGCCACACCCTCCATGTCTTCCTCAGCTGCCTTTTCATTTTTCCTGGGTCAGTACAAAATAAAACCATTTCATGCTGCTGAAGCCCCGTGAAACAGGAAAAGGCTTTTCCTTACCTGGTGTCTCTGGGTGGTACCAGCCCAGCCTCACTCTCCCATCCTTCTCCATCTATCATCAAAGAGTTCCCATGGAATGACATATCTACTTAGACCCATGGATCCAGTTACATTTCAGGAGATGTTTTTCTTTTTCCTACCTGAAACTTGCACATCAGGCAATGCCTTCTTCACACAACACAACAAGAAAAACTTCCCTTTCCTCCTTGGATCCTCATCCAGGCTCAACAGATCCTCCTCCAGGAGTCTAACAAGGCTTGTATAGGTTGGTGCTTTCCCCCTTTCCCAGCACATATGTCTGTGGGAGCAAAGGTGCTTGCAGCACAGCTGGGAGCAGTGCCCAAAAGAGGGGAAGTGTTTGTATTTCTGTGCCAGCTGTTACATATTAGCACACATTTTAAACACGGGGCTCCCAAGGGCTGCCCAGCCCCACATGGTGCAGGCAGATGAAAAAGGCTCTGCCCAGGTGGCCAGTCTGCAGAATGGAAGATGAGAACTGGAAAAACTAACAAAGATGGGATTATAAAAATACCTGCCAGGTATCAGAAGTGAGAGGGGAAATTAGGTAGTTATGAGATGTAAGGGAATTAATGTGTCAGGGCAGTGCCCACCTGTCCTGACTTCAGAAAGGAAACAAGCCCCAAAGGCATCTCTGTCAAGACATGAAATATGTGACCTGTGGGGACAGTGTGTCCTCTAGCCTGGCTGATGGGTTTCTGATGGGAGCTGGAGCTGCAACAATCTCCACGTTGCTGATACTCTCCCAGGTTTTGTCACTCTTTGAGGTCAGAGACACCCAGGACAGGCTGAGCATCCTTGGAGTACGAGCCCACAGACTGTAAATGCTGCCTGGGATATGGAATTAATCAGCAGAGCTGGTGCTGAGGCCACGTACATTCAAGTACCTTTGTAGGAGTTAGTGAGCACTGCAGGGAGGCTGTAATTGCTCATTTTCTAGCTGGTTGGTAGGAGAAAAGCAATGTCACCTGCACTGATCTTGGAAGGTTGTTGCTTTGTGTCTACTTCAATTTGTCAGGTGGCTTTTCCAGCTGTGGCTCTGACACAAGCCACTGAGTCCATGATGGCCTCAAGGGCACCCCATGGGTGCCAAGGAGGACAGGCTGAGACTCCTCAATCCCAACAAAGGAGCAGCTTCATCCTGCAACATCTCCAGTCAGGGTCAGGAAGGAGCCTGCAGGAGCCAGGGCAGCCTGTGTGCACCTGCCAAAGGCAAACTCAGCTCAGGCTGGAATGCTCTGCCAAGGGCTTCCAAAGCCTTTCCCCCAGCTTGCTCAGGGCCCTTTCCATTTCACCCTAGAAAATCCTCCCAGTGCTGCCACCAGAAGCTGCAAGAGACAAAAGAGGAGGAACTTCCGCCCTCAAATAGCTGCTGCTGAGACCTGTCCTGGGGACAAGAGGAAAAATCCAGGGACAGATTATCAAATGGTTGATAGTAGAATGGCACTTTACATGGAAGGGGCTCTCCTCTTGAGCTCCTTGTCCACCTTCTTGCTCTTTGAAAGCACTTTTGCACCTGGTGGATCAAACTTCTGAGGAGAGGGAATACAGAATGGGATCAGGGCTGGCAAGGTCTTTAAGATGAGGGAAATCCTTGTCTTCTTTTCCACAAGTTTTGAAGACTGTGTGTGATTTCAAAGAGAGCTGGTAACTGAGGTGGAAGTTTGGAGCTCAGCAGAGATGTTGCAAAGTGACATCTTTGAACGATGTGTTTCTGTATAAAATCAGACTGGATACTGAGAATGGTTTCCCCTCACTTCAGAATCTCTTGCACTCATTCTCACATCAAGAAATTCTCACGTCATTTCAGCACCTTCCTGAAATGGCCTTAGTAGGTTCCAAACCAGATAAAGCCCAAGCCCATCAGGGTCCCCAGTATCTAGAGGAGCCTTTGTTATTCCCTGCTTTTAACTTTGCAGCCACAGCAAGAGGCAGGTTGGGCTTGGGCTGATCTTGCTCCAGACTGAACGTTTCCCAGATTCTGGCCACAAATCTCATCTCCTGGCTCCATCACTCCTGGCTCAGCGTGTGGTTCATACCCAGGGTTTGAAAGGGAGTTAATCACTCGGAAGAACTGATTCCATGACATTTAACTGAAGTTGGCAGGAGCAGCAGAAGGGGAGAAGTGTTGACAATACAAGGGCAGGACCACACCTGCTGCAGCCATGAGCCCCGATCTGCTGAGCATGGACCAGAGAAGGGATGACAAGTGGGATCACATTGTCCCAGCTGGGATGCACCAGGACATACAAAGGACCTCCCAGGCTGAAGAGTCTGTTCCCTGCTCTCAGAGGAGTCACGTCACTGACTCTCCTTCCTTATCACAGAGGGACCAGCTGCTCCACAGGCTGCATCCCATAAACCACAGCTTGGTGCAGAACACAGGGGTGGGCACCCTCAAAAGCTCTGGGCCAGCCTGGAGCTGGTCTCCTGTGGCTGTAGCAGCTTCCAGAGCTGCCCATGGGCCTTTGGTTCATCAGATGAAACCCAAATGTCTCATCTCCTGAATTTTGCTCTGAGGAAGCAATACTTTTAAACTTGTTTGCAGCTGTCTCAGCTGCTGCTGCTGTGTCAGGTAGGAAATAAAGAGATGTAATTTTGAGCTCAGCAGCTACTTCTGCAGCCTGGCTAACGAGACGAAGGAATACTTGGAGCTGAAAAGATCTGCTCCAGCCTGTGCTGGCCCCATCGTACCCCGGCCTCGGGAGACTGGGCTCTCATTTTGAGGACATGAAAAGCAGAGCTGGGAAGGCACAGAGGATCAAGGGCAGAAGGAATCACCCATGAAACACACCCGACTCAGCAGCCAAGTTTCTTCTGTCATAAAGTGACTTTTCTGCTCATCCCTTTCTCAAGTCCCTAAATAACTTCACCAGAGTCTTTTCCATCACATTCCAGACTTGAGGCAGATCAGCTCAATATATAAACAGGAGACCATGAAGAAGCAGTAACCCAGATTCTGGGAGTCTGCTCCCAGGATTTAGCCTTGACTCATACAACAGCAGCCATCCCCTGGATCACAGGGTCTAACCAGCATGAAAAAACAAGGTCCACCCTCTCACAACCCTCAAAAGCAAAGCCTTGCTCTTCCACCACCCTTTCCAGACACAAACAACCACATTTTGCTGATTAGCTCTGACCCACTGCCCAGCCCCAAAAATCTTATGGAGGCATCAAAGCCCCAAACACAAACCTTGAGGATCAAATTCAAGAAGCAAAGCCCAGGCAGAGCAGCACAGATCCATCTCCCTGCCCACAGATGTACCACTGGATGACAAATGCTCCCGAGGACCTTGGGATGTGGCTTTTGGGATTTATTTAATTACTATGGGAGGGCAGAAGGTGGGTTCAGAGAAGCTGTGAGTCAACGAGCTCCACCTATGGATTAAGGAAACCTTTCTGCTAGACCTGATGGCCTTCAGCTGGGAGGGAGGTGA
Source organism: Chaetura pelagica (assembly GCF_000747805.2). Taxonomy (NCBI): domain Eukaryota; kingdom Metazoa; phylum Chordata; class Aves; order Apodiformes; family Apodidae; genus Chaetura; species Chaetura pelagica. Next base: position 86,430 of record NW_009954236.1, on the reverse strand, counting down.
GGCTGGGAAGGGCTTTAACCCACTGCCTGGTATCGACGGTCAGCACCAGTGTTTCTCTATGATCTTGTGTGGGCAACATAAAGCAAATATTTCTGACTCTGGCTGGACCCATGGCTTTAATAAAGCTCCATGAGAGCAAGCTGGATTGTCCTCTGGCTCATGCATCACCCACAAAATTACAGGCTCCTGTTACAGACTCTTTATTAAAAGGTGATTTCACAGGAGCCATAAGAGGGTGATTTTCAAATGTGAGCTGGATCTGCAGGTCCAACAGATTTTTTTTGCATCATTCTCAGTCCTTGTTACCCACCCACCTTCTCTCTATTTTTTAACTCACAAATGAAACCAAGTTGATCTGAAAGTCACTGACAGACAATCCCCACAGTTCCTGTAACAGCACTTGCTGCCCTCACCCTGATTAGGAAGAAATTGTTGGGTGTGAGGGTGGTGAGAGCCTGGCCCAGGTTGCCCAGGGAAGCTGTGGCTGCCCCATCCCTGGCAGTGTTGAAGGGCAGGTTGGATGGGGCTTGGAGCAGCCTGGGCTGGTGAGAGGTGTCCCTGCCCATGCAGGGGGTTGGGACTGGATGATCTTTAAGGTCCCTTCCAACCCAAACCATTCCATGATTCTGTGATTCTATGATGACAACCATACTCAAACCCTCTTTTTCGTTGGATGTGAAGCTTCCTTGACCCTTCCTTACAAATAAATCAAACCAGCCAAAAAACTCCAACCCATTTTCTCAGTTTTTAACATTCTTGCTTTGGGCTGGCCCTGCTGACCCCCAGCCACTTCTCTGCACATCAGCTCTTATTCTGCAAAGGTCAAGAGATAAGTGATATTTTCTAGTTTTTAAAGACTGCCTTGTTCCACTGTAATTTGCATCTTCTGCTCTGCAAATAAATCCTCCTTGAATTGCAGGCATCTCTGGGGGGAAATGCAGGAAATGATGACCCAGGAAGGTACCACAGAGCAGTGGGAAACCAAGGACATAAAAAGCCAAGCTCTGCTACTGCTGATCACACAAAGATCTCAGATACACATCGGCTCAGTTTAAGATCTTGTCACTATCTGCATTTATTAAGCCTTTGCTCTTAACCTGAGCTTTTCAAGAGAGCCTGTGAATGTGGTTTTAATACCATCATTTCAGTTCTAACATTATACCTGATCTTAGAGGAAGGCCTCTCAATCAGCTGCTGCTTTTTTACATATAAAATCTTTCTGGCTGAGCAATTTTGACCTGTTATTGATCCACTTGACTCATACAACTCCTATAATTGAAATCAGAGTTAAAAAAACCCAAAAGTCTATTTCTTCCAGCATGTTCGTTTCCTAGATTTGATAGCTCTGGGTGTGCAGTGGTTTGGCTATTTTTTCCCCCCCATGATTAAGGTGAAGGAGTTTTTCCAGAGAGGAAAGCTGTAATTGCTTCAGCCCTCAAGTCCCTGAGGAGGCTCAGATGTTGGGATGGTGGCTGAAAAACATCAGGGTGTTCTCCCAATTTTCCATGTCCAGCAGCCGCTGAGGTTGTTTTCGAGGGGTGACAACAAGGAGTTTTGAAAGAATAAAACCCAAATAAGACCAATTCCAGCTTGTCATCGAACCAGCAGGATCCTGAAGTTGCAGGTTCAGTGGTCTCCCCCTTCCCCTCCTGCTCTCCCCTGATTCAAGACAGAATGCACACCAGCTGAACTGGGCAGAAAGTGTCTGGTTTCCCGCGGACCAGGAGGTACTGACTCGGATGAGAAAACCTCAGTTGAGGTAAGGACTGCAAGAGCCATCCTGAAACCCTCCCTCTCTGGGTAATGAAGCATGCTGGCAGTTCCCAGGTTTACATCTTTCTGTAGGCAGCATATTGATGGGAAAGTGCTGTGTATACAGTTGTTTATTTGCAAAAAAGGTAAAAGAAAAAAAAATTCTATTAAAATCCTGCACCTCTGGGACTGTCTTTGAAAGGCGTGTGATGTGACTGTAGGAGAGAAGTGATCAGCTTGTAATAATTTAGATGTTCTGGTTGCTATGGATACTTTCTTTTTTTTTCTTTTTTTCTTTTTTTTTTCCCCCTGAAGTGAAGCAGACCATTATAATTTAAATTTCCAGTAACAAAAAAAAAGAGGTAGTGTATTAAAAGTAATAAAAAATGCCAGCGACGTAACTGTTTTATTCTTCACTGTCAGTTTTACTTGTGCTGTGACAGTAGATAGAAGAGATAAAATTGCCACGTCTGAGGAGATTCAGTACTTTTACACATTTTATTACATTAATTAGACCTGGGTCTCAGACGTACAAGCCTGTGTGATAGAGGCAGTAGCCAAATGACAGGCCTGGTGCTGGGATGTCACATTAAAATTCATGCTGCTGAGCAGGGGAAGGGAGGAGGGTTGTAGCTAAAACAAGACCTGACAAGCAGAAAGTTTGGGGGCTGTTAGGGCAAGATTTGGGTAGGGAGATGGAAACACAAAGGTACAAGCCAAGTAACTCCCTGCAAAGTATCATCATCAAGGTTTTTTAAACAAAAACTTTGCCTGGAGTGGTGTTACCATCCATGGGATCATTAAGAGCCCAGACAGAAACTGCTGCTGTGGTTTGTAGTGAGAGTGTTGGGAAAAGTCAGCCCTGGAACTCTTCTCCCCTTCCATGGAGGCTGGAGTTTATTCTAGGGAAGAAACTGCTGTTGGAGATGGCTGGAAAGGTGAAAAACCAACAACTCTGGGGGCAGAAAGTGAGTGATCTGGACCCCAATTTGCAGAGAGGCTGATTTGAAAGGCGAGGGAGAAGAATCACCCCATCTGTCCAAAGACACCAGGGCTCAGTGATGCCCCTGGTGTGTTTGCTTCTGCTTGCCAGAAGCGGAAACTGGGTGGGAACAGTCTGGGGCACATAAGGTGCCTGGGGAATAAATTGAAAGCCAAGGAAGGTGACAGGGGTTTTGGTATCTAAACAACAAGGTTTTCTTGTGTCATGTCTCACAGACTGAGCGCCAGGGAGGAGCAGGTGGCAGAATCACCCTCTTGTACCACAGCCTGACGTGGGTGGCTGTTTTATTTCAGCCATGAAGGTAACGTTGCTCCTACCCCTTTACTTCGGCTTGGACCAGAGTCTTCACCCAAGCCTGCAGGCTTTACAACCAAGCTTTAAAAATCCATGTTTTTCCCTTCTTTCCCTTATCTTTTCCAAGCTTCAAGTAGCAGCTGCGTGAGTGATAAATCACAGGAGTCAGCAGGGAGTGCAGAGCCAAAACTTTGACGGGGTTGATATTTCACAACCTCCCTCTCCTGGTATTTCCTTTTGCAGGGGGAGGAGTGACCCCACGGTCCTGACGTGGGCACAGTGACATTGCTGAGAATCACTCCTGAATCCTGGAGGGAGAAGTGAGGAGGGGGGCTGGAAGGTGACACAGTCCCTGCCTGCGAACGCAGCCGGCTCCGCTTTTCCTGGCGCTCCCATGCTGGGTTTTGCTGGCACAGACCTGGCTCCTGTGTCTCCCAAAGATCCCCCTCGATTGTGCCAGTGGGAAGAAAGAACAAACACTCGATGGCAAAGACAAATCCCTGCTCACAGCCAACGCCAACAGTTTTCCAGGGGGTCAATGCCCTGGGAGATGCTCGGTGCTGTGCTGGGCAGGATGGAGCCCCGGGCATCCCAGCCCTGCAGCCCAGCCCTGCAGCCCAGGGTGCTAATCAGCTCTCTCAGCAGAGCAGAGGGTCCCTTCAGCCCTGCTGGCCCAGAGAGCTGCTGCAGAGCAAGCAGCAATCCCTGCTGACAAAGATCAGAGCCCAGCAGGAAAGGGACTAAGTGGGTGTCCAGTGCAACAGTAAATTAACCAGCGCTCGGTTGCTAATTACCTTCTACCTGCACATTCACTGTGCAACTGCCTCTGATCTTCCTGCTCTTCCTACAGCTTCTGGCTCCAGCTCTCTGGCCCCTTTTCCACTCCCATCTCAGAAGACTTCCTCTTCCTGCAGCTTTTAATGACTTGACATCCCTTATTTTTGTAAAGCCAGTATTTCTTCTCTGAGCCAAGAACCAGCTGGGGATGTTTGCTTTTAGCAGGGA
>NW_009954236.1:81673-82325 GCF_000747805.2 Chaetura pelagica | reverse complement strand
CCTGGGCATTAGAGGAGAGGTGCTAAATAAATGAAGTAATGCAATATTAAGACTCCCTGTGTCATAAGCAGTATCCACTCGCTCCTGATAAATTGCTCATACTCAGATCTTGCTGCTAAAAGGGCTTAGGAGCCCAGGGCTGGCAGCAGAGGCCTCACTCGCTCATATCTCTCGTTTGCATTGGGTAATTTCATCAGCTTCTAGCCCTGCAGCTTCTGGGTTCCCTTTGTGCTATGATGGAGAGAGCTGCTGGGTTCTGCTAAGCCCACCTTGCATCTTACTCAGCTCCAGGTGTCCAGCTGAGCTCGTGCTGCCTCTGCTGAAGGAGCCACTCCCGGGTATTTAATTTCCAACAGAGCAGGGGCATAATGTGGGCACCAACATCCCCAGACACCCCCAAAGTGATGAATCAAAGCCCCAGGTTTTTTTCAGGGAAAGCTGAAGCAGACAGGCAGCAGGATTTCCTCTGAAGGGGGGTGTAAAAAAGTGAACTTGATGGATTTTTTGGCACTGAAATCAGGGCTTTTCCAGGAGGAGGCATTTTCACCCAGGGAAGGGATTTGGCAGCATTAACCCCACACCCCTCCTCGCTCGTGCCGGCCCGCAGCTCCCAGCTCCCTGCCATGGAAACTTTGACAAAAGCCATTCCTGC
>NW_009954236.1:61834-81648 GCF_000747805.2 Chaetura pelagica | reverse complement strand
GCTCTCCCGCTGCAAGATCATCTCCTGCCATCAAGTGCTGCAAACCCTGGAAGAAGTTCAAAAGCAGAGGCAGGGACGCGCTTGCAGAACACCCCTCCAGCGCTGCCCGCTGACCCGTGCCGAGCTCCTCCAGCGCGGCCCTGCCCCGGGTCCCTGAGAGCTGGGGATGAGGCTTTCAGCAAACATCTCCTCTGCCTGGTGTTTTTCTGGTTCAGCTCCCCTTGGCTTCGACAGGGACAAATCTCACCAGGCTCTGGCAGTTTGTTGCTGTTGCAGCCAGGCCTCACGCAACGCTGACATGTAGGAGAGCAGCGCTCAACCAACACCCCCCTCCATTCCCACCCTAGTCCCCCCTCCATCCCAAGCCAAAACACATTTCTGATGGTTATTTTTCTTGCTTCAGAGCACATCGAGGCTTGCAGAGCAGCCCACAGCTCCCAGCACCCTGGGGTTGGCTATAAAAAACCCTAATACAGCATTCAGGTGTTCAGATGAAATGTTGCTCTCTTTATTTGCACTTTAAATCTGAGTAACGACAGCCCTGCAGCTCTGGCTCAGGCTTGGCATGGATTTACAAAGTCTTTCACCACTCCAAAGGAGAGGAGAGAAGTCCAGAGCTCAGGACCTGCTGCACTGAACACCATCAACCTAAGCAGCTCAGCACTTCCCTGAGTCAGCCAGTTTGTGACCTCAGAGCTGGATTTGGCCTTGACACAACTGACTCTCACTGGAGAGCACTTGACAGAGAGGAAACAGCAACGCTGGATGAACTTAACACATGCCTGTAAACACATTTGCTGCTGCAGTGTTGGGGGGTGCAGTAAATGAGTTTAACGAGTTACAGCCCCAGCAGGGAAAGAAATCAGCTCTGAACTCCTTGGTTTGCTGCAGGTTTTGTTTCTTTGCAAGTGCTTTGGGGAGGGAGGTTGAGGCTGGGGTGGTTCCATCCCACAGAGCCCGTGCCCAGGCAGGGTGACAGACCAGCCTGTCCCAGCACAGCCCCAGCTCTGCTGCTGAGGCTGCTCCAGGGGGAGGAAAATGCCACCTCACTCCACATCCCCCTGGGAAATGCAGCTCTGGGGTGAGCAGAGCACCAGCCCCCCCAGCTCACAGCAGGTGCTGCACCCCCTGAGCAGGCAGCTGCCTTCCCTGGCACCTCCCAGCCCCTCCTGGCTCCCCCCAGGAGCCACCTGGGGCGAAGGAAACAGGCGCTGAAAGTTTCTTAACCAGCACTTAAAAAAGGTCACATCAAACCCAAGGTCCGTTGGTTCCATCAGTTATGCATGAAGGCACAGGCTGCCAGTACTCATGTCCTCATAATCTGGGGCATCTCCTCACACTGGAACAGCCCATTTCAACAGAAATAGGAACTTGGGAGTGAATTTGTTTTGTGAGTTTAACCACTGCAGGAAGAGAAGCATCTCCACAAAGTCCCTTTGCTCTCCTGCAGAGCACCCTCTGAGGCCCCACAGGGCACGTGGTGCTACTCACAGGTTAAATCTGTTTGTCAGCATCCCCAAAGGAATTTTTCCATGCAATTCCCAGACAAGCAGCCTGGTTAGCTGGTTGCTCCAAGCTCACAGCCAAGGAATTGCAGGGGGAGGCTGAGTACACAGGCAGTGCCCAGGCTCTCTGGGATGTTCCTATTTAAAAGGCAGCTGTACAAATTAAACTGCCCCCAAGGGAGAAGTACTTTGCAGAGCAGCTCAGAAACACTATCAATTAAGGGATTTTGTTTTTTGATGTTACCAGCACCATATTTACAGAATCACAGAATCGTTCTAGTTGGAAAAGACCTTTAAGAACATCAAGTCCAACCATGAACCCAACTCTACCAAGTCCAGTTACTAAACCACATCCCTCAGCACCACATCTATACAGCTTCTCAGCACCACATCTACACAGCTTCTAAACACCTTCAGGGATGAGGATTCAAACACCTCCCTGGGCAGCCTGGGCCAGTGTTTAATAACCTTTTCAGTGAAGAAGTTTCTTCTGATATCCAACTAATGTCCAAAAACAAGCCTGAAGCACTGATCTCCCTCTCCTCCTCTGTCCCACCCTTACCTGAGGCATCCAGCGGTGTGGGGGCTCAGGCAGGGACAGGTTTACTGAGCTGGCACTGGAGGGAAGGTGACCTCTGTACATCCCTCTGTGCATGTCCCATGGCCACATCCAGCCCTGGAAGCACTTCCTGGTGTCTAACTGCAGCCATCTTCCCACCTGGAAGGAGTCTTCTGATGGACACAAACCTCCTGCAGATGTTTCTGGTTGTTTCCTGCTACACACCAAGGGAGACAGAGAATTCAACCAGTTAGAAACACAAAGGCTTCTCCATGTTAAAAAGGACCACGGTAAAAATTAACTCACCCAGCACAGACTTCAAAAAAAGGGTTTAAGGTTTATTTTCCTCAGTACAGGTATTCTTTACAGCAGAAGGTTTTCTTAAAAAACTATGTACACACAAATACAGTCTTGTGCATTTCAGGATACACTCCTAAAGTCTCTAGAAGAGGAGAGAGATCCTCAAGGCCCATTCCTGCAGCCCAAGCTCTTTCCTAGGAAGACCACCACTCCCCAGGGTCAGGACAAGGCTCTTGCTCCAACCACTTCTGCATAGTTTTGGTGTTGCTTATAAAATAGGTTCCTGTCTCTACCCTGTGCCTCTGTAGCGCAGCCAAACTTGGAATAATTCCTTTGATCAAGAGACTGATGCTACAGATAAGCTCAAATAAGTCACGGGCACGATAGTTTCAAGATGTAAAATTGGTTTAAACACAATTTTGGAGGATAAAGAGAGCATCCATTTTACTGAGAGACATGATGAGTCAGCTTCCCAAGTCCTCAACACCTTCTCGCAGCAACACTTAAGGAAAAAAAATCCCCAAATCTAAGTTAGAGTCACTCAGCTGTTTCCTAATAAATCCTTACAGCTGACAAAGAGGTTTTCCTCCTTTTTTTTTTTATTTCTTCCTGCAAGCAGTTTTAAGAGAGTTATAAAGAGCTATCTGGGGAATGAATTAGTGTTTCAAAACCAAGTTACAAATCTATAAAACAGATTAGTATACTTCACATAAGGCCACAAACACTGCAAACTGTCAGTGTGACTATTTAGGATCATTAAACTTAATCTTTTAATTAGCATAAGCTTTATACCTCCATTACTTATTTTCAATTCCAGATGAAGACAGCTCCCCAAGGCTCATGGAGATGTTGGGGGGAAGGGGATGGGGACATGGCTGGAAGGGGCACCTCCTGCTAACTGAACATCCAGGTATTGGTCTTGCCTAATTCAATTCCATTTGAGTCTATCGAGTGAGCAACAACCAAATGGTTTTGAGACACTAAAAAGGCAGGCACAGCCAAATCCACTTAGCAGGGCTAAGAACACAGATCTATTGTGTGCTGGGCTCACCCACCCTCCAACTTCCCATACGCTTTAGCAAAACAAATTGTTGCTCCCTGGTGGTTTTGCTTTGGAAGGCAACAGTGCAACAGGATCCCGAGTCACAGCAGGAACGGGGCACGGGAGCAGTCAGTTCTGAAACAGAGCTGCAGCATTGCCAGGCTGGGGTGGTTTTTTAGGGGGCTATTTTTTGGGTAAGTGGCTTCTGAAGAGAAGGGACAGGCACTGCTTGCCTTGACAATTCGGACCATTGCTTTCAGTTCAAGTTTTAAAGTGCAAAACTTCAGAGAGTCTTTGGGTGAACAAAACAAAAGCATCAATTCCCACCCGAGGCTGGTGGAGAAACAGCCAGAACACGTTGGGGTGATTGACAAGTGTGAGAGTGTCAGAGACATTCCCAACAAAAGCAAGATCCCAGCTACCTCTTTGATTTGAACACTGTGTCAGCAGCTGCTGCAAATCTCCTCCCCTCGCCTCGGCAGGTGATGTGTTGTTCAAGAAACAGTGGATAAGTAACAGTTGTGCTTGCAATTGCATTTGCATCTGCAGACCTTGGTCTAGAAAAGTATAGAGAGACTTTGGTGTTGCATAGTATTTTTTTCAAGAGAGGAACAGGCACTGCTGAAGGTTCTTCCATGGTATATTGCCACCTAATACTGTAGATGCTCTACACACTTTCCAATAATACGTGTAAACTGTAACTGCTAAGAATAAATACGTTGGAGAGCATCTTGTGGTTTAGATAAAAGCAAGGTACAAAACTCTGCATTAGGTTTCTAAAGCTTTGGTCTAAACTGCTGTAAAATCAGCTGACTTGGTGAAGAGCCCTCAGGAGAGTCCCTTGTGTACAGCACCTGGAACAGCATGATTCAGTCCATGAACTTTTAGTGGTTATTCTCTTGTCAGCTCTTAGATGCATTTGACCTCAAAACATGAAGAGATCATCTTTCTCCCCTGTGTTGGAATCTATTTTATTCCAGTCTACAGGTGAGAACGATTCTGCACTCTGGATGTCTTGAGCAGTCAGACCCGTGTCGAGGACATGAGGGTTTGTTCTTGACTGAGCCAGTCTAAGAGGGGAGAAAAACAGCAAGTAAGACCACAAATCAGTGCAGTTTATAGCCTGGATGCTTGATGCATCCCTAATGCCCAACCCCAGCTCCAGTTCCACGTGTCAAAATCCTCCAATGGGATGAAATAATTCAGTGAGGGCAGAAGGGGAGAGCTGGTTTGTTGCAGCTTTGCTGCTGGATTATCCAAACATTTCCCCTACAGGCACCCAGGGAATTTGCAGTCTGGACATCCCATATATTAAATGGTCTGGCAGAACCTTCCCCAAGCTATTGCTGGCTTGTTAGCTGGGATCTTATCTCTGTGCCAAGGCCCAGAGGAGCAGCCTGGTGGCAGTGACTCAGTTTTCACTCTGGTGTGTCTGGACAAGCAGCGTGGGCTGGAGTTCAGGGCTCCCAAGCATTTAACTCCTTGGGTTAAGGCACAGCAGGACTCAGAGGATGTTTAATAGCCACAGGATCAGCTTTAAGGGGGTATTAATTCCAGCCCATCCCGGCTGTTTCACAAAACCTCACAAGCCCCAGTTTGTTGGTGTGTTATTAAATACCTCTGTGAAAATGCAACATCAATTCACCCAGGGCCAAAAGGTTAATTCAAATATTTGGGGTTTCATCCAGCACAGGCACGGGCTTGAGTGACCCTCAAAGTTAAAGAAGAAAACCTGCCAGCCATGCAGTTGCTTCAGGAAGGACTTCAGAAGCATCTGCCTGGGTGGATGAGCAGACTAAATACTGAGTCACCAGCAGGCCAAGGGTGATGTGACAGCCTGGCACCCAGCAATGCAAACCAAAAGACCTCAACCAACAACATCTGTTTAATTAAGCAGGGCAGGGAGCAGAGGTGAGGAAAACAAGACAACGTTGAGACATAAATTCAAGCAGCCCCTTTAGCAAACACAACCTGGGACAGAGCTACTGTGGAAGTGGAAGCTGTAAATCATTCCTGAGAGCCACACAAGGCACGAAGGTCTGATTCCTCAGGGCTGAGCAGGCAGGGTTTGTGCTGCTGCAAACCCCGGAGAGGTGACAGTGCTGGGCTCAGCTCTGCTACTGCCTGACTCACAGAATCCCAGACTTGTTTGGGCTGGAAGGGACCTTAAATATAATCCAGTCCCAACCCCCTGCATGGGCAGGGACACCTCCCACCAGCCCAGGTTGCTCCAAGCCCCATCCAACCTGCTCTTGAACACTCCTAGGGATGGGGCTATTCAAGACTCCCTCTTTCTTAGAATTGTTCTGGTTGCAAAAGACCTTTAAGATGATCCAATCCAACCATAACCTAACAACCATTAACCTTCCAGCACCTCCTTCCCAGCTGGAAGGGGAGGGAAGCTCTTGCTTTGGACTGGGAAGTGAACTAAGCCAAATGAAGCCACGGCCATGAACTCTGAATGTGCTCAGGTGCATGAATCCAGAAACTGGTGCATCAGAGTCACCCTGACACAACCAGGCTGCAGCAAGGACAGGTGGAGCTGCTGCTGGGTTGGGGACAGAGGGGAATGAGGTCCCAGGGCTAGCCCAGACCTCACAGAGAAGTGACAAAGACTAAAGTCCCCTGTGCCAGAAGCTGAGACCAGCATCACCAGGGTTATCACAGGGGCTGGAAACAGGCAGCCTCAAACCACCCTGGCAAACAGGAGTGGACACAACAACTGCTTGAGGAATTAAATTCCCTATCACATACAGCCTCTCTCCATCCTTAAAAAGGTTGTAAAAATATTTGGCTTATCAGCCAGCCTCAAAGCCTATCTCCCAATTAACAGCTGAGGAACTGATGGGGCAGCTGCCTAGGTCAGATCATGGTGGCTGATTAGATTAGAAGCATTATTAAAAGCCAGTCACTAGTCAAGTCTCCAGGGCTGGTCCCTGGTGGCGTGAACTTGTAAGGGGAGTTATTAGAATTACCTTGAAAAAGCCTCGTCGAGACCATCATCCATTTCCTTTGTTAAAGAGATAAAAAGAGAGACAAGTTGCTAAGAGAACACACAAAAGTGTATTTAGAGATTCAGCTCCGCGCTCCAGCACAGCAGACAGAGAAATATATACACACATATTGACTTCCAAGTGCCTAAAGCAAAGATCCTCTGGCAATCTGCCTCCTCGGGCAGGTTTTATCTCTGCACCAGCCCCAAGGTAAGAGGTGTAACTCTGGGTGGTCCAGGCCTCCTCAGAGCAGATCCCAGGGCTCAGTCTGGGGATACCAGCCTCCCCTCGCAGCCCAGGGGTGGGACAGGGGCTTGGATCCAGCCCATCAGCTGCACCACATGCCCCTCTGGGGTTAACCACAGCCTCAGCTCTTCCAGCTCCTGCCACGAGACTGGCACACTCTGTGGGATCCTGCCAAGAGGGACACATGGACACAGCTTGGCAAGATGCTCCAGGCATCCCCTGGGGCTTTTCTGGATCAGGAGCCTGGAAAGCAGCTCTGCTCCAGCACAGGGGGAACCTGAGCTGCTTGGAAGCAGCTCTGGGATCCTTTCCCTCTGATCTCCTCCTCAGGGAAAGTTTTTACTGAGGAAGAAAAACTTCCCATGCAGGAAGATGGGCTCTGTGCCAGGGCTTTGCTTGGACAGACCTGACTATTCCCACCACCTGGTGAGGCACTTACAGACCTCATGTGATATGTAAAGTGTGAAAACTCTGCAAGCAAGGAGGTTTCAGAGAGTGCTGATAAACCTCCAGGATTTGATATGACTTAGGATTGATCTTTAGGTTTATCCTGAAAAACCTCAGGCTCAGATCTGTCAGACTTCAGAAACAGGCTCCAGGCAAAGGCCTTTATTATTCAATCCCCCCAGATTTAGCAGAGGGCTTTTCCAGAGAGGACACGTGGTGGGGATGAGGTCCATGGTTGGAGCACTTGAGGAGCTCCCCAATGGATGCACACCCAGACATATGGGCTGAGCCATTATTTTTCTATTCATGCAGGAAACAATTAAGCCAGATGACTGGGACCATTGTGGGAGAAGCCATCCCATGCTCACACAGGCCAGATACAACCACAGGGGAAAAATAAGAGTAATAACGAACACAAATTTAACTTGGCTTTGGTAAACAGTAAACAAAAGCCATCAACATGATTTTCTTTCCCCTGAAGAGAGCAGTTAGGTGGTCTCTCAATTAAGTGACAAACCACTGAGAAATGCTGCTCAGGAATAAGTAATATTCAATTATCTGACAGTGGTGGGATCCTGCCAAGAGGGACACATGGACACAGCTTGGCAAGATGCTCCAGGCATCCCCTGGGGCTTTTCTGGATCAGGAGCCTGGAAAGCAGCTCTGCTCCAGCACAGGGGGAACCTGAGCTGCTTGGAAGCAGCTCTGGGATCCTTTCCCTCTGATCTCCTCCTCAGGGAAAGTTTTTACTGAGGAAGAAAAACTTCCCATGCAGGAAGATGGGCTCTGTGCCAGGGCTTTGCTTGGACAGACCTGACTATTCCCACCACCTGGTGAGGCACTTACAGACCTCATGTGATATGTAAAGTGTGAAAACTCTGCAAGCAAGGAGGTTTCAGAGAGTGCTGATAAACCTCCAGGATTTGATATGACTTAGGATTGATCTTTAGGTTTATCCTGAAAAACCTCAGGCTCAGATCTGTCAGACTTCAGAAACAGGCTCCAGGCAAAGGCCTTTATTATTCAATCCCCCCAGATTTAGCAGAGGGCTTTTCCAGAGAGGACACGTGGTGGGGATGAGGTCCATGGTTGGAGCACTTGAGGAGCTCCCCAATGGATGCACACCCAGACATATGGGCTGAGCCATTATTTTTCTATTCATGCAGGAAACAATTAAGCCAGATGACTGGGACCATTGTGGGAGAAGCCATCCCATGCTCACACAGGCCAGATACAACCACAGGGGAAAAATAAGAGTAATAACGAACACAAATTTAACTTGGCTTTGGTAAACAGTAAACAAAAGCCATCAACATAATGATTTTCTTTCCCCTGAAGAGAGCAGTTAGGTGGTCTCTCAATTAAGTGACAAACCACTGAGAAATGCTGCTCAGGAATAAGTAATATTCAATTATCTGACAGTGGTGGTTCTCAGAGAGCCTCACCATCTCCTCCAGTCATTTATGGAGCCTACCAGGGGCAGCAGGTGCTCCACCACTAATTGATCATTTTGAGCAGGACACCAAAACCCAGCTCACTTGGGCACCTCTGAACCCCTGCCTGAATGGATCAACCACACCAGAGTTCCCAGGAGGTTTTATCCAGGAAAAAGCCCCATGATGGGAGACAGAGCACATGAAAAGGAGGTGGCATCACAGCCCCCTGGCTCAGCAGACCCCAGGGCACACACTTACCCACACCACGTTGTTATTTACAGAGGAGCTGGGCCCAAACATGTTGTTGTCCAACTGTGGGGAGTTTGTGCTGCTGGACAGGGGTGATTTGGCAGGATCTTCTAAATCCAGCAAGTTGCCCGTGGCTGCTGCTGTGAACAGAGGGGAGAGGAAATGAGGCAGGGGAGGGGAGAAGAGGTGACATGAAACCAAACCTTTTTGCAGGAATGGCTTCCCCTCAAGAGGGGGATCAAAGGGCTCATCCAGTTCCTTCAGGATTGCCCCATTTTCTAGCATGGAGGAGCTGCCTTCAGGTTTCATCCCAAATAATTAATGATGCTCAGATTCAGCAACCAAGACCCTTCAACAGGGACAAAGGGGAGGATCAGCCAAATTGTCCCTTCAGCAACCATTGCTGGAAACTCCTGGGAACCTGCTTATGTTCAGGGTGAGAAAAGATCAGCCCAGGGCAAAACTGACACATCCCACCCCAGGACACCCATCCCCACTCCAAGAATCCATCCCAGTCCCAGGACTGGAACAGACCGTCTGCAATATCCTCAGCTCAGCCCACAGCATCAATTCAGTGCCTTACAAAGATGCACCATTATTTGATAGGACCAAGGGCAAATCCTGCACTGGGTGAGGAGCAGTTTGAAGTTTGGGAGCTGCTGGTACACTGTGGTCTGGGCTGTTCCAGGAAAGCCTCAGGTCCTCCCATCACTCTGCAGTAAGGGCTCCCAGCTGTGGAGCATCCCCTGGGCAGATGTCAGAGCTTATTCCAACACCTGTGGCAGCCCTGGGCCTCGTTTGTCCCCATGTGCCACCACTTGTGACAGATCCCTTCAGTCCTGGGCCTGCACACGAAGAAACAAGACGTGCCAGCCTGGAAGGATGCCCAGTTTAATGCTATTTTCCTCCGTGCCAAATCCTCTTATCTCCATGGCCAGCATGGAAGAGAGATTAGCCTTTTGTCCCACTTCTCCCTGGCTCCATGTCTCGTGTTCCAGAGGCAGCAGAGGACCCAGGGCCAGGCATGAATTATGAAGGGTTTTACTATTTAATTGTTTTATTTTCATGCATCTCTCCTTCTTTAGGGGAGGTGGAGGGAAAGTGGCACCTCCATGTCCACCTCCTTCAGCTGATAGGATGGCAAGACTTTTGGGCCCAAATAATTTGTTCCTTGCTCCCAACTTGCACCTTGCTGGTCTTCAAAGCCCTCCCAGGAGCCTGCCCCATTCAGGAAAACCCTGCAGATCTCAGGCTGTTCCCCATTCCCAAGCCTGAAACCAAGCTCTGCTGTTGGTGACTTACGTGTGTCAGGATGGGCAGGGGCATCTGAGCTGGAGCTGCTTGTCCCTTCTCCTTCCAAGATGGACCTTTCCCGCTTCTCCTTCTCTGCAAAAGGAGGAGACCCCATCACTGCCTGTGGGCTGCTTCCCTGCAGCCTTCTGGGAGGAGGGGCAGGGGACAGCTAGGATGGACAACCAGGTCTCCTCTGCCCACAGCAGACCAAGGTGTGTTCTACAATCTCATGGAAGGTGAAATCAAAACCCCAGGGTTTTGCTGGCAGAGCTGAGGTATCACAGAGAAGCACCACAGCCTCCACACCCCACTTGGGAGGCAGCAGCACAGCCAAAACTTGGCTGCATTTCCAAGGCTGTTCAGAGAAACCTGGAATCATAGAATGGTTTGGGCTGGAAAGGACCTTAAAGATCATCTAGATGCAACCCCCTGCATGGGCAGGGACACCTCCCACCAGCCCAGGTTGCTCCAAGCCCCATCCAACCTGCCCTTCAACACTGCCAGGGATGGGGCAGCCACAGCTTCCCTGGGCAACCTGTGTGCCTTAAAGTACACCAAAGCTTGGACCAACCCTAACAGCAACCTGAAAATCTGGCAGCCACAGCTTCCCTGGGCAACCTGTGAAGCTGTGGATGCTTCCTCCCTGGAAGATGCCTTAAAGCACACCAAAGCTTCGACCAACCCTAACAGCAACCTGGAAATCCAAAGGGCAAGAGGAAAATGTCCTCAAAAGCTAGAAAAAACCCAGTCATCCCTTGAGCTCTCCCATGAAGGGTGGGAAGAGGGGAAAAAAGACTCACCTTCCTTAGCTGCTTGCCATAACTCAAAAGCAATTTTGAAGGCCTGGGCTACAGTGAGGGTGACAGCTTGTGCCTGGAAAGACAGAGGTGAAGCAGAAAGTTAATCCACAGGTCCTGGGGTAGGTTTAAATAATTTGGAGGTTTTGCTTTCCAGATTCATATTAACCTGGATCCAGCCAGTCCTCTGCTCCACACGCTCCCTGCCTGGCTGGGGAGGGCTGATCAAATATTGATGGAAGCAGAGACTTGCTCCATGTAGGACATGCAGCTCATTGTAGACACGACTTTAGGTGTCATGGAAGATGGAGGAGGCAGGGACAGGGCTGTCACAGGCACCAGGCTGATGGATGGGGGAAAAGGGAGCCACTCCAGACCATGCAGCTCTTCCTGCACCCCACACAAAGCATGATCTGACCAAGTGGAAGTGCTGCACATCCCTCGGGTCATCCTCGCAGCTTCCCAAGGGATGTGTCTCCCTGCTCCAGGGCTGGGCTGTGTGGTACCCAGCATTACCAGAAAGACCAACATCTCAAAGGGAACCAGCAGCTGGACCTGGAGCACTGTCAGCCACAGCAGAGCCAGGGCAGGGCTGTGCTTTTGTCCCTTCCAGCACCCGCACAAGGAGGCTCCGAGAGCAACAGACAACAAGGTGAAACACCACGAATTTGCAGCTCTTTCCCACAGAGACCCCAGGGTCTTCCCTTGGCTGAGACCACCAGCCTGGGTTTGCTTCATAACAACCAGGGCTGCAGCATGAGTGGGGATGTCCCCTTCAGTCCCTCCATTCCTCCCAAGCCAAGAGCAGCATCACAAACCCCAGCACCTCAAATAGCCTGAGATGCTGGAGACGTATGAATAGTGACATAAATGCCAGTTTCATTAGGAGAAGGCAGAGCTCATGAGCAGTTTAAGTACAGGGAGATAACGAGCCCCACTCTGCAAGGCTGACACAGCACAGGAGCCTTGAGGCACAAGTTTGTTTTAGGAAGTTGCAAACTAAACAAATCCCGACCCATGTCCCGGGAGCTGGGAGGATGGAGATGGCAGGGGAAGCAGGAGCAGAGCACAGGCATCCCCCAAAAAACAGAGGTCCCCCAAAAACCTCCTGCACAGGAGGTTGCAAGAAGACCCAGCAAACCCATCACTGCCAATTAAAGCTCACAAAGCAGGAGAGCTCATTTGCATGTCTGAGCTATTTACATCTTTGATGGAAGTACAAACGCTTTATGGCAAAAACTTAAATATGGTAATTAAGTATGAAACTCCTCACAGCTGTTTACAATTTAAGCTGTCACATCTGAATCAAGTTTAATAGACTCAACTACCGTTGAGAATTACCCAGGAACTAAAAATATGGACTAATTATATGTCCATGACTGGGAGCTGTGCTTACATTTAGGGACCCTGCCCCGGGTCTGGGAGCAGGACATTGCCAGCATGACATTCATGTGCCTTAATGACAAGGGAAAAAACAATATTAATCCCTTTTTTTTTTTTTTCCACAAAAGGCCTTGGAGAACTTTAGTTTGGAGGGAGACACACTAAGCTGATGTACCACTGAGATAATTCTTTTACCACTGGAGAGATTTAAATTTTAATTTGCAGAGCGAAGCTTATCTTCGTGCCAGGACTGGAGCACACGACGTGGGAAGGAGACAACTTGGAGCTTCCATTATTCTCTCCAAGGAAAAAAAGACAAGTGTTGGGAGAAGCCCAGAATATTAACAGATGTGGGGTGGCCATGCTTGGGCACAGGGATGCTTGTGAGGACCCAGGAATCACCATGCTGGGATGCATCAGCTGGGAAGCGCTCTCAGGAGGTTTGGTTCTTTGGGGATTTGGGAGATCCTCTTCTCTGCTCAAGCCACAGGGGAAGAATTTCTAGGGGCACAGGGATGTGACGTGACCTTCCCTTCCTCTGTCCTAAAGGCCCTTCTTTGTTGTCTTTGAAGTTGGGAGGGGACTCAGCCCCAGCCCTGGCTCCACTGGAGAGACCCCCAGGGCTCTCCTTACCCCACACACAGCCTGTAATACCCTGTGACCTGCTCCTCTTCCTTGCTGGGTCACTGGTGCTGGGTCACTGGTGCTGGGTCCCTGCCCACCCTGACACACTGAACCAGCAGGAAAAAATCCCACAAGCAGGTTAAGTTGCAAGCAAGAGCCAAAGACTCTTTTCTTTCTGCAGGTCTCTGCTCTAAGCCCATCTTCAGCAACCAGCAGGGTTCCCTGTGTGGTTGTGTCTGCAAAGATGCCACTAAAAATTGGACAAGGAGCCTCGAGGACAAGAAATGGAAGGAAGCCAGGGAGGGGAGCCCAGAACTGCTGGCTAAATGCCTCCCCTCAATGAGGTGGTCCCTGGGCACCCCACTGCCAGGCCCCCCAGAGATGTCCTCACTGCCAAAGCCTCCCTGCACGCTGGGCTCAGAGTGGCTCTGGCATCTGGGAAGTGGGGGCTGAGCAGGGACAGTCCCAGCAGCTGGAGCTGAGCACAGCAGGGGGGGATGCAGGTGCTGGGGCAGGCCCTGGTCCTCTCACCCCTGCCCCAGACCTCAGGGCAGAAAAGCTTTTACCTGCCAAGATGATGGGCTGAATCCAGCCTGGAGCTAAGCCCGTTGGAGCAGCTATGGGCAGGGTCTGGGCAGCACAGCTGGGATCACCACAGCAGGAGGGTGGGTGCTCTCCCGTGGCTGTTGGCTGGGGCAGGGACCCACCTAACTATGGGCAAAGCTGTTATCTCACCAGCACAGCCCCTCTCTGCTTCCTCCTCCTCCAGCCACATCCCCATTTCTTCCTCTGGACTGACCATTTTCCGTTTGGTACAGAGGAAGGCATGGCACTCCAGGTTCTCATTGAGCTGGTTCTGGGCAATGTAGGCAAACACTTTATCGTGGGTCTTGTCTGCCGTGCAGTAGGATATCCTGAAAGACACAATGACACGTCTTGTCTGGGGCACTGAGCCAAGGGAGATCAACCAACCCCTCCTCTGACCTGCCAGCAAGCTCCTACCCCAGGTCTTCCAGCTCCAAGGCCAAGCAGGGAAGGCAAAGGGAGCACAGGAATGTTACCAGGCTTTGATGGAACTCCTTCCCAAAGCAGGAATTGATGACACTGGCTTGAGTGTAAGAGAAGCCCAGAAAGACTCCCACAGCCAAGGCATGAACCAAGAGCACCACACAGAGAGGCAGGAGAGGAGAGAAAATGTTTCACCTCAAGGAAAAGGACAGGTTAGAGAAGGTAAGGGCTCTGCAGGGTGCCAGCCTGACAAATGCTCTGTCTTCAGAAAAGAGACTCCAGAAGATCTTCCCAGGAGGACAAGCTCCCAAGAAGAGAGGAGGATTTGTTCCCAGCCTACAACTTAATTTCAAGGCTCAAACCAGGGAAGGAAATTGATGCAAGGGCAGCACCCAAGGAAACCTGTCAGAAAGGCTGGAATTCAGGCTCCAAGATCTGCAGTAGCAGAAGGGATGCTCCAAGACCCCTGAACACATGGGACACAGGGAAGGAGGCTCAGCCTCCCCAGTGGAGCATCCCCAGCACAGCTCTGCCCAGGGACCAGGGCTGACTCCAAAATGCCAACAAGGTTCTGGAGGAGCAACAGGCTGACCTGTCTGGGGAGACCAGACTGTGACTGAGGGCTCAGCTCCCTTCTGCAGGGCAGTGGGTCCCTCAGCATCAGCCACCATCATCTCCCATGGGTCCATCCATGCCAGGAGCTGCAGGAGTCTCCTCTGAAGTCATAAAGCAATGGCTGGAGCAGCCCCAGAGGTTTAGTGGAAGGCAGAAGGTGCCACAAATGAGCAAACCTCTTTCCTGGGCATGCAACAGAACAAACAGGTGACCAGGAAAGAGAAAATGCCAAAGAAAAAGTGGGACACTTTGGTGAGTTTCTCCATGGTCTCACAGTGCTTGTTCAGCTCCTGTTCTTGTTGCCCCAAAGAGTTTGCAGTGACCCTTTTAAATTAAGGGTCACAATCAGAATTTATTTATACTGCATTAGTTTCTTGCTGTGAGAGGAAACCTCTGCTTAATGGCCTATATTTTGTTCTCCAGAGCTGAGCTGTGCTCTGTATTGAAGAGGCACTGGGAAGTTCACTCTTTTCTCCCATTTTCCTCCACTCTTATAATAAATGTGATGGAGCTGTGGAAGGCCTGCACAGGCCCTTCCAGCAACACCCAGTGCTCAGCTTGATATTCTCTGGCCATTAATTTCCAGGGAAAGGATAAATCAGACCTGCCTCTGAGCTGAGCCAGTTTTATGACCAAAGCCTCTGGGGCACATCTAGTGACAGTGGCTGTGCCTTAGCCATGGCCATGTTGTCCTGCCCAAAAACCTGATCTGGGGCAAGAGCTCAGAGCTGGCATCTCCCCAGTGAGCAGAAAAAGCAAAGAGAAGACAGGAGAGGTGTTAGAGGAAAGCCCTGGGACCATCAGCAGCAGCTGTCCCCATGTCAACAGCCTCTTCAGGATGCACTGACTCCAGTCACCTGAACCAGGGGATGCTCATGCACAAGCACAGACCAGGAGCAGCAGCTTTATCACCAGCTGTTAAAGTGTCCAGGCAGAATTTAAGGCAGCATCTAAAAACCCGCGGCACCACGGCTCGTTCACAGCCACCCTGGCAGTGGTGTGATGGTGTTTGTGGCTGTCTGGCCCAGCTCTGCTTTTGAGCAGCAGGTTTGTGCCCTGGGGAGGGCTGGGGCTCAGCACAGGGGCTCTGCACCACTGCTTGGGCTGGAGGGGAGAGCAGCAGGGGAGGAGCAGCCTGGTCAGAGAGCCCCCGAGCCAGCGCTCCCTGCCCTCGATCAGCACAGTGGGAAGGACAGGAGAGGAGCCAGGGGGAGCAGGGATGGAGGACATGGAAAGGGCCAGATCTGAGCTGAGCTCAGCTCTGCCAGCCCTGCACCTGCCTCCAGCCTCTTTGGAAGAAACACTCACCCAAGTCCGAGAAGCGGACGGGATAAACCATCCTCACCCTCCCCACACTGGTCTCAACCAGCTCTGGTCAGAGCTTTCTAAACACACAAGAGGTGCAGAGCAGCCAGATCCAGCTCTGGCACTCATGCCCTCACCTGCTCAGAGGTGCTCTGACCATCCTCTGTGCTCAACTCCTGCCATCACCCCAGGTGCTTCGGCCCTTCTGTGGCCAAAACTGAGCAGTAAACCACCCATGGCTGCAGAGCTCTTGGCTGTGGATCTGCAGTCTGCACACACAGCACCTCCAGCCTCATCATGTCATTCCTTACCCCTGGCTGGACACTTATTGCACCAGACATAAATTTACCTTAAGTTTGGCAACCACCCTCCTTCCCCCACCATTGCTTTCCATCAAAACATGATGGCCAGCCAGCCAGTTCAGCCCAGGAGACTGGAGAAGACGAGGAGCCTCAGAGCAGCCCCCCCTGACGTGCCCCCCAGGGCCCACCTGTATATGGAGATGTTCTCGATCAGCTCGTTGGTTCCACTGTCGTTTAACACGATCCCCCTGGGTGAGACTTTCAGAGTCACCTTCTGCAGCTTCTTTCCACTTGCTTTTGCCTTTGGAAGGAAAAGGGGGAGAGGAAAGTTACAGGTGTTTAAAACTCATGTCCAAAGGTACCTGAGCAGAGACTCCAGACCCTAACAGGCACATTAATAGCACTTGTTAGTACCAGTGTGACCTAACAGGCATGTTAATAGTGCTCGTTAGTACCGGAGCGAATTTATGACCAGGTGTGATAAAGCACTCACTGAAACCTTTCCTTCCCTGAAGCAGTGATTGTTTAGCATTAAGGAGACAAGGACACACACCCTCCACCTCACACCCCATGGAGGTACTTCCAGCCCAGCACCTCTGTGAGGTGCTTCACCCCTGGGGGTTCTGTCCTTAGAGCCAGCTCTGGAGCACAGGGGGACATCAGTATGAACAAGGGAGACAGTTCTGCAGGACATGGGCTCCAAGCAGCTGCCACCTTTGAGCTCTGCTGTCAAACCCGAGTGGCAAAGCACCCCCACACCAAGAAGACCAGCTTAAAAAGTAACTAGACTTTTAAGGGCCACTTTCTCTTATTAAGTAGCCTCATGCTGTCAGCCTTCAGGATGTAAGCTCACCTCATTGCCCAGCTTCTCTCCAAAAAAAAAAAAAGCCCAAACAGAAAACCTCCTCCAGCTAGTTGCAGCCTGCAGACCTGGCTCCCAGCCCTGCTCTCTGGGGACCTCACTTGAGCCACATCCAGCCTGGCCAGTGGTCAGTCCTGCCCCTCAAAGGCTGGCCTCAGCCCTGGGGTTTTTATTTAAAGGCTCCATTCTCAGTTCACCAGAGAAGACACGAAGGGCTCTGCCAGCAGATCCTGTTTCATGTGAGCTCTCCCCTCCCATCCAGCTCAGCACGTGCCAGGAAAGGCTCTGTCATTACCCAGCACAGCTCACCACCCCATTGAGTTTTACGATGGTTAACTGTACAATTGGGTCTTTGCTTCATTCAGCTTTATAAGGGCTTAAAGAAGCATTAATTTTACTTGGAACCCAGTGAGCAGGGGCTCCAGGCAGGCCTGGTGCTAGAGGGTGGCTGAAAATCAGTCCCTCTTGCATCAGAAGTTACCATACTGTCCTGCTCCCTTCTCCTCTTAACCCTCCAAATCCTGAGTAGAAAACCCCAGAAGAGCATGCCAGCCCTTGGGCATGTGCTGGATGCACTCAAGACCCTGTCCCTGCCCTGTGAGAGGAGTCATGGCCCTGGGGAAGGCTGATTTCACCAGGTCAGAGAATCCTTCCACACCCAGGGTCACCCAAAGCTTATCAAGGGGAGCCAGAGCCCAGACACATAACTCCAGCTCTCCAGAGCCTGTCCCATCCATGAGCCAGGGTCAGCCCCAAGGGCTTCTCACTGCTGCTCTCTGTGTTTCTGCCTACACCACCAGACACCTGCTCATCCCTGGAAGGGCTGGACCTGCAATCCTGGCACCCTCCAGCCCACAGACATACAGCAGGGTCTCCAGACCTGTGGCTTCCAAAACTCCCTGGGGACAGACTCAGTCTGAGCAGCAGGACAGGGCTCTGCTCCAGCACAGACACTCACGGTAGCGACGATCCTTTTGACAGCAGCTGCAGAGAGCTCCTCTCCCTTGGGCTGCTCCACTAGTGTCATGCCCATGTACTTGAGGCTGAAGAGCATCCCCTCCAGCAGTGTCTCACGGGTGTCTGTCCAGTTCTCTGGGAGCTCTAGAAGGCAATTAGAGGCTCTTAGATTCCCAAACACACAAGGATACCCACCAAGCCCTGAGGGAGGGCTTAGGTCTGAGCAGAGCGATGGTTTAGCTACTGCCTGGACCCCCATGCCCAAGCAGCTGGGAGCTCCCAGTGCTGCCATGGCTCTGATGTGGCACTGGGAAAGGAGCCCTGGCTGTCAGAGGAGGTGATAGAACACTTGAGCCACACAGTAACCACGAGGCCTTCACAGGGGACCTCACCATCAGCCTCCCCAGCTCTCCAAGACAGCAAGAACAAACCTCCCAGATTTTTTCCAGGAGCCACAACAAACAGTAGTGACCCTTTATGATCCATTAGCTCCTCTGTTTAATTGTGAGTGCCCAGGGTCACACCACAGCCAAGAGGACACTGAGCATCAGCCCCAGCCAGGTGCAGGAAGGGGGGGGTCACTGCTGCCCCATGTGCAGCAATAACCTCACCTTCCCACTGAGGCTAAGATGGGATTTGCTGCTGGCTAAGCCCACACATGGCTCCAGGGACCCAGGTGATGTGCTGCCACCTGCTACATCGGTCACCAACAGCCCTGAGGAGCCCATCACACAGGGGAAACCTCAGCAAGGTGTCTGCTCTCCCCTGGAAACTCCTGAGAACATTGGCACTGAGACCTTTAAGCACTGGGAGGGTGAAGAGTCCTAAACACAGAGCTAACTTGGGGACCAAACAGAGTCAGGTGGGTATTTCTAAGCCTGGAATTGCACCTCAGGAGGTAACTTCCAGATAGGGAGCTGGCAGCCCAGGATCTGCAGCTCTCATGTTTAAGGAAGGTCTTGCAACAAACCACAGCCCCCCCCTCGAGGTGCCCCACAGCCCCGGGGAGTGATGGGGCTCCCAGAGAGAAGACTCAACAGAGATAAAACCTGTCCCTGAAGGCTTTGCTGCTGCGGATCCAGCTCCCTGCAATCCCACAGAGCAGGGAGGGCAGGGCCCAGGGGTAACCCCTGGTGACTTGGGTGACTCAGCTTTCCCCGGGAAGGTGAGATGGGAGATAAGCCATAAACCCCAGCACCACTCCCAGCCTGGGTGCCAGATGGTGACCCAGCCCACGGGCTAAAGGCAAGGTGAGGTGGGAGCAGCCCCAGGGGGAGGCAGGGTTTGAGGAGGGCAGGGGCTCCGTGGCCAACACTCAGGTCCCACACCTGGAGAGGGAAAGGAAAACCCAAGGACAGGTGGGATGCTGCAGGTGGCTTCCACCCCAGCTAGAAACAAAGGCTGCCAGCAAAAAAGCCTGGATTTCTCAAAGGCCAAGGGTGCTGCTGCTGCCCTCCCACCCTCGGTGGCCGAAGCCAGGTGAGCACGTTGGGGTGGTTTGTCCCTGCTGGGCCCACACAACCTGTCTCACTAGCCAGGTGTGGTCCCATATCCCGTGCGGGGCAGGTAGGGCCTGCCCAAGGATGGGGACCCTCCGAGCAGCCCACGTGCCCTGGGACAATCCTGCAGCCAGGCCCCAGTGGGACAGAAACGGGAGCGGTTTCAGTGCAACCACTGAAGTGCTTTCAGAAGGGAAGGAGCTCCCGAGGCAGCATGAGACAGACCCAGAGGCTCCTCCGTGCATCCTGTTCCCAACCCTCCTCCTCACCCACGGGTGCCCCAGGGTGGGTCCATCCCACGGGTGATGGTGATGCCCCCCCAGGCAGCCACGGGGACAGTGTGTAAGGTGTGAGCTGTGCACCCCACATCTGCCACACAGGCCCCCCAACCC
>NW_009954236.1:50272-60631 GCF_000747805.2 Chaetura pelagica | reverse complement strand
TCCAGGAGGGGTCGGGTGGTCCCCGCCCTGGGACGAGGCGGTGGGATGGGAGAGTTTCATGTTTAGCCTTTGGTGAAGGTCAGGCTGGGCATGGGCTGCCCTGCGTGTCACCACGGCCACTCAGCATCACTGTCTGGGAGATTAAGGCCCTCAAAGACTTTCTGAAATTAAAGGGATAATAACGAGGAGGTTAAACCCCATATTTAGGATTTTGTAGAATAATGCCTTGCAAAGCCTATTAATTCACAGAAACATTTGTGTAATTGAAAATCCCTTTTTGGTTCAGTTTTAACACTCCCCTCTCACACTTGTAGCCAAGGAGCCAACACAGAGGAGTCACCAAGTGGAAGCACTGGTGGCTGGTTCCCCTCTGCAGGACGTGGGGGGGGGTGGAAGGGTTGGAGACAATCTCTCCTCTGAAAAGCCCAGCCTAAACCAGGACAGTGCCACTGGTGCACCCCTGTTTAGAGCCTGGTTTGAATCTGAGCACATAGGGAGAGTCAGGGACCCCCAGGGCAAACCTGCTCAGAGCAGCAGCAGGCAAATACCAACAAACCTGAAAGATTGCTGAGTCAGGAACAAATTTAAGCATCTACACAGATCCATGTCTGTGCAACAACTCACTTCAGCATCTGGGCTCACTTTAAGCACATGCTTTGACCTAACTGATGTCCAGGGTTTTAAGCACATGCTCAAATGTTCCCCTAAATGGTGGATGAAGCTCAGGTCCCAGCCAGCAGCTTCACCAGAGGGTTTCCTGCCTGCCAACATCCCATGAGTTAGAGCAGACACTTCTGCAATTCATTCATTGATACACTAGCCTGAGGAAGCCTGGCAGGTGTCAGACACATCCCTGACTGATTTTTCTGTTTCTGCTTTTTGCATCCCCACTGGCTCAATGCACCACACCTCCCTCCCCTCCTGCTTCTGCACCTGCATCCTGCTCTGCTGCTCCCTTCCCATCATTTCCTCCATGGCAGCTTCACAGGGCACCTCTTGGCCATGATCCCGATGGGGAAAAATCCACAGTGCTCCTGCCACCCTCCCCTGCTACTCCTGCACTGACCTTTTCAGCTCAAGCTGCACAAGGTGCAACTCCTGCTCCTCTGGCTGTTAATGCAACCCTGCCCATGCAGGGGGGTTGGATCTAGATGGTCTTTAAGGTCCCTTCCAACCCAAGCCATTCTAGGATTCTATGATCCAGCTGCAGCACTGCCATCCCCCAGCTGAGTTTTCCCACTGGATCCCAGTACTGGTGTGGATATTTGCTCCTCCCTTTGCTGCCTGTGCTGTTTCAGGAGGGTGTTTCATGGTGACAGTAGCAAAACTTATTTCTATAAGTGTCACCACTCAAGTTGGAGAGTGAAGGACCATGACAGCAGCCTGGGAGAGGGGAATCATCAAGACTCAAACGTGGTGGTGCTATCCAAACCAGCCTCCTTGAAACTCATTATTTGAGTTTAAAATATCCTCATAAGAGTAAAAAAACTATTTAACAGTGTCATCTCCCCCCTGGGAAGGGGCAGCTCAAAAGGGCAGTTCCGCACCCATCTGCCTGCTGCCCATGGCTTTCCTCTCTGCACAGTGAGCACACAGGCAGGCAGAGTCAAATCTATTTCTGTCTGAGCACTGAGCATGACCCAGCAGTGACTTTTTGGAAACCTTTCTGCTCCTCCACTGGCTGCCAGCACCTCGTGCCCGACCTCCCTGCCTCCCTCCCGCTGCCCATCCATCTCCCCACTAATCGTTCTCTCTCCTGATGGGCTCTTTTCACTTGTTCTCTCTCAAGGTTATTTCCAGCTCTGCAGCCTCACCCACACACACACAAGTTTATGTCTCCAGTATTGCAGCAGCAGGGCTGCTCTTCTCCACTGCTGCTAACAGCATCATCTCTCCTGGCCAGGGAACACAGAAACCCTCACCACTGTTCCTTGCTGCCACCACGTTTGCATCCATGACCCTCAAGGACACAAATGCAGCTTTTCAGTGGAATTCCTGTGGGTTTTTTTGGTAGCACTTATGTGTTTTCCAATCAGCCATCCCTGATTCCTTTGGAGCAATCTTTCCAATACACAAACAGCCCCAGCCATAAGTTCAGTGACAGTCATTATGCTTTCCTGTGAGGATGAGTGTTCGTTTGCTCCCTGTGTTGATAAATCAAGGCTGTGTTGTCCCCCCAGCCAGGGGCACTGGCTGCTCCCAGGGTTTTACTCCTCCACTCCACTGCCTCCATATTTACAGCAAAGTGCATTTACAGCAAATTAGCACATCTGTGGCTGGTTAAAAGGTGATCACTAATGGAAATCTGAGCTCCTTCCACTCTGTCAAATCCATCTGAGCTTTGCCTCCTAATAAATTGGCATCTTTCCTGAGAGGGCCTGAGTCTAACCATCTCTTTGATAAAAGACCAATTGCTGACATTTGCTGCTGTTTTCCCCTCCTTTGACATTTCATTAAGGAGAAAATAACACCAGCAACTACAAATGTGGTCTCATTGCCATAATGTTGAGAGTTGCCTTGATGAAACGAGTAGCTGGCAAGAGGGATGTGCCCTGTTCTATAAGATGCCCAAACTCCCCTTATTCCTCCCAGGGCCATGCAGCACCTCAGGGCTTTGCAGAGAGGGCTGAACTGCTCCCTGTTAGCTCCCAGCTTCAAGATTCACCTTAACTCACCCCTCCAGCTATGAGATTGAGTTATAACCAACCCAGACCTCAGATCGTCACTTCAGTTCATCAGTAAAACTTCTAATTTAGAGGAGTGCTTAGGACTCCAATTACCACAGTCATTAAAGCTTTGTTAATGAGGCAATTAACATGCTTTGGGATCTACGAAGTAAAGGGCATTATAAATATGCAGAGTAGCAAATATTGCAGAACTAAGGATCTATCTGTACCAGGATTTGGCCAGGAGCTGCTGCTGGTGGCTGTCAGGGTATGGACTCTGCTCCATCATGGGGATGGGTCCCAGCAGTCGTGGTGTCACCTGTGCAAGGGACTCTCTACAAGCTGCAGATGGGACCAGCTCCAGCTCCAGCATCACCACATGCCTTCGATGCCAGGACACTCAGGATCAGTGTCAGTCAGAAAGCAGCACCCAGCTGGAGACAGGAAACAAAACCTGACATGGAACACTTGTTTCAGAGCAGCCGAACAGGTGCTGTTAAACAGCATGGGGCTGAGTTTTAATCCTGAAGTTTTACCACCCAAAAAGTAAGGTTTTTAAGCATCCTTAAGAAGCCTGGAGCTGCATGCAGGCCAGAAGACAGATCCTCCTCTCTCAGAGTGAGAGATATTTGATCTGTCCATCCCAGATTCCCACTCTGGGTTGTGCTGCTCCTTGCAACTGTGCACAGAGAGCAAAGTCCCAGCTGCTCTCCCAGGACACGGTCCCTAAGGACACAGAGGGGCAGCAGGTGGGCTCCCCCTTGGTGATGCCAAATTAACATCCTAATGACCATGCCCCCTGCTAGCATGATCCTCACGTGCTCCCTCTGAACACCATGACCTGAATTTTCTATTTTTTGTGACCTCTTTTGTATCACTCCTGAGCTGCTCTCACATGCCCGGAGCCCGGCTGCTCTCGCCTGCCTGGCCGATAAAATCAGGCTGACGGCTGCGCACGCCCAGCTGCCCCTGCTGATGGAAAACAGGCCCAGGGCAACGAATAGCAGCAATTTAATTGCAATCAGGGCCTGCCAGAGTGCCTCATCAGCTGATGGGCCAGGGCTGGGAGCTGAGCATGCAGCAGGAAAAGCAGAGCAGTGTTTGAACAGGCTGCAGAGACGGGCTCCGGCACACGCGCCACCTGCGCAGCATCGCGCTTCCAGGGATGCTCAGTGCCAGGCACTTACATCCAGGATGGTTCAGGAAATCTCCTAATCCCAAGTAATTAGAGGCTGGCTTCAACTTGAAAGCGTGAGATTTCATGTCTCTAACTAAATCTCATCTGTTAATTAGCCCAGCCCTGCAGACTCCTGGGTACCAAGAAGTAAATCTCACTTTTTCTTAGAGCTCCACTCACTTTTTGGTCTGGACAAAACCCCACAGCCCAGCTGCTCTCCATGGCCAGCACTGCTCTTCAAGGAGTTGTCGTGCTTTGCCCTGACAGCAAATAGTAAATGAGGCAGGAGCTCATGAGAAAAGCAGCCTCCCTCCCTGCTCTGCTGCTGGTGGAGCCAGTAGGTGCCTTGTACATCCTGTCACCGAGACACATCCCCCTTTTTCAGAGGGAAAAAAGGCTCCAGTGACCATGGAGGAAGCTGAGCTGGGGAGCTGAGTGCAGTGGGAGGGGTGGGGGATGGAAAATCCACATCAGCATTGCTGTCCTCCAAGGAAATTGGAAGCTGCACTTGTTCCCAGTGTGTGTTTGTGGCTTGTTCCCTTGCAGAGCTGCTTTCCTTCCCTCTGCAAAAACACGTTTGCACACCCAGCTCCTTGTTCCCTGCTTCCCTCACGTGGCCCAGCACAGCCCTGGAGGAGCTGCAGGAGCTGAGTGTGCCCTTGGACACTGGGAAGCAATTCTGATCTGGGGGGCAGCACCAGGGGAGCAGATATCCTGGGCATCCTTTCCAGCTCCATCCCATCCACAGCTGAGGAACAGGTTGGAGGGATCCCTTCCCATCCAGGGTCACATCTGCTCCTTCATCCTCCCAGGGGAGGGCCCTGTGGTTTTGGGAGATGACAGCTGAGGTGCTGGGGGACTGAGCACAGCCTGAGGGAGGGCAACCAGGAGCTGGGCAAGGACACTGGTCTCCAGCCCTGGCTGGGCACAACGGGCTGCTCTGGCTTGGGATAAGCCCCCGTTATGTGGATGGACCACAGAGGAGCTGCCCAGCTCCTGGTTCCAGCTGCAGCTCAGCTGGCCCTGCAGATGTTGGGAGGATCAGAGCTGGCACGAAGCACTCAGAGACTCTGGCTCAAAAACTACCCAGTGGCAGCAGCCTCTTGTAGCCACCACACATGGACTTTTTTGCTGCCTGGGAGTCGGGTGTCTGGTTGGAGGAAATGATCTGCTCTCTCCTCTGCACTTAAGGAAAAATTGTCATCTCCAGAGGGTGGACCAAGCCTTGGAGGAGTTAAACACTCCTTGGAGGGGTCTCCATCTTCTCCTATTGATTTTGCAGTCAGGTGAGGGACAGAGCTTACAGCAGCTCCTCACACTTTTGGTTCTTTGTGGTGTTTTTGGCCAGAGTGATGTTCCAAATGAGCATCTAATTCATGAAGAATTTAGTTCCCCAGGAAATGAGTCTTAATTCATGGTGAATTTATTATTCACCAAAAAGACTGCTCAGCTTTAATGCAGGTGGAGAGGAAGAGTTATTCCTCAGGCAACTTTTCCAGTTCCAAAGTTTTTAGGAGGCTAAAAACCCTGGGGTATGAATCCTCCTGGCACACAACAAGGATGTAGCTGAGAGGAAAAGGGAGCTCATGTTGATTTTAATTCATTTTCCAAGTGTAAAGACAGTGGGACCAGGTGCTCTTCGAGGAGTTTAGTCACTTACTTGGTTTAATTCTGCTCTTTATCACAAGGAGTTCAGTCCCCAGCTTAGGCTCATGTTAATCTGGCTTAGTCTCACTGAGAGTGCTGGAGCTTTCATACTGACACCAGCATAAAATTCAGTTATAGAATATGGCAAAGATAAAAATACATCAGGGTAAAATATCAATTGTTAGAGGAAATAACTGCAGCACTCACACATTTAATGCATTCTGGAGAAATGAGGAGAGAACTCAAGGTACTGTAATGCACAGTGTTCTGGGGCATCTTTTATCAGAGGATGTCAAAGCACTTTACAAACCACTACTCATTTAAGCCTTGTCACTTGCTGGTCACAGAAGAGAACAATGATGGGATCAGGGCATGAACCCTGGAAGCATCAGCAGAGACAAGGAAATACTGATACTAAAGAGGTTTCCAGTGGGAAATGCTGCTTCACCAGGGCTGAAACATTTTGCTGGAGCATGCTGATGTCAAGAAAGTTTTTGACAGAACCATTTCAATGCAAATCAGCACCAAAATGGGATCTTGTGCTGTCAAGTATCTGGGGGAGGGGCTGGAGGTTGCATTTCAGGTTACTATGCCATGTGTACATTCCATGTAAATAGTTGTGAGTGACCTGAGCTAAATGGCTCTGTTCAGTCTGGCCAGCTGCCCGTTTCTGAGCCCAGCTGTTCCAAGAGTTTATTTCCACACCTTGGGGGAAGATGCTGTGAATTTTCAACTTGGTTTGAGAAAATAAACATCCTTTGCAATATCAGGGTGCCCCTTCCAGCTTCAGTAGATCCTCCTTGCTAAACCCTCCTCAAAGCTCCCTGCATAACTTGCTGTAACCCCTGTATAACTCCTCTGTATCCCAAGCAGGAAAGGTTACTTGTTCCTATGAAGACTCCAGAGTTTAACTAAATTAAAACTGAGATCCTCTTTCCACGATCTTGCATCCATGAGCTGACAATTTAAACTGCTGTTTTGAGGCCCTGATCCAATACCATGACCTCCTCAAAGACAAGTGGATCAGGGATCTGCAGAGGGAGACTAGAGAAGGGCTGGTGTCTGAGAAACAACAGGACTTCCCTGGAAATCAGATCCCACCAGTCATGTTATATTTATGTCCACCATCAAATCTAAACCACTCTGCCTGCTTTTTACCCTAGGAGTGTGTTTACTTCCCATTCCCTGATGCACTCGTGGCTTCTGCTTGCTGGGATTGCAGCTCAGCTCTGTCTATTCCTCTGCCAAAGGAAAAGCCCAGTGCTCCCATCAACCTGCCTGCACTGGGCAGAGCATCCCAGGGTGCTGTCCTAGCACCACATGCTTAATCTTCAGCCCCTGAGAGCTTTGTGAGATGAAAGGCTGCACAGTGTGGCTCAGGCTCTCTGGCCTGTGGGAGTGGGTTCAAATCAGGCACCCAGATCTGTCCCCTTGTGCAGCAGCTCCTGAACTGCCATAAATGAAACGTCCCAGCTTCTGGGTGGTCACATCCATCAACAGGAAAGGGGCACCTGACAGCCTGATTTTAATCCAGCAGCACATGTCTGCTGGGGACCTCTGTGAAGCCACCATAAATCAGTGTGGATGTCTGGAAGGGAAAGTGCTGCTGTGCTGATTTACAGTGGCTAGAAACATCTCTCTTCCCTGGTCCAACCAGTGGTGAAAGCTCCTCACAATCAGCAGCGAGGCCTGATTGTCACCTTGCCACAAAAACAACCTTTGTGATTATTTGATTGAAGACTGAAAAGGCTTGGAAAAGAGGGGGGACAGAAGACTGGATATATTTGCAGCTCTGCCCCTTACCTTCAAGGTGATCTTGGTCCAGAATCTTGAACTGCTCATTTTGCTTCTGCCTGTCAAGGCTGTTATCAACACACCAGGAGCAGGTTTCCAGCTCAGACTGAGCCAAAACATCAAGCCAGTTCCCAAATGCAGTCAAGGTTCACTGAGGTTTTCAGTGACTTCTAGGAGAAAGGAAAAGACAACAGTTATTTCAGAACAGTCTTTTCTTAGAGCGATTTAAGCTTTTTTAAACCTTTTAAATTATTCACCAGGAACAAAACAAAAAAAAGAATCCATTTTGAGACAATTCTTTAAACTGCCCTGATTTAGTGCCAGAAGGATGGGTAGCAACACTAATTTTTACTTATTTGCATACAACTTTTTATTTATAAAAATGCTTCATTCTAATTGAAGACCATGGGAGCCACATATTCTCAGCAACTTTGCAACTGGGCTTACTGAACTACAAAGTCTTGCATGTTATTTTAATTCTAAAGGGTTGAGTTTGGTCCTGCTAAGCCTGCAAAGCAACCAAACAATGAAACTTCTCTAACTATATTGGCACCAAGTTGAATAAAATGTTGGCATTTAGGGGAAACTAATTTTTCCCAACCAAAACCAAGGGTGTATCCACATAAAAGCAGACTCATAGCTAAACCCATGGGATTGTGACATTTTTTATACAAACCAGTGGACTTTCCCAGGATTGCATCCTGAAGTAATTAATAATTGAAATTAACTGGGAGGGAAGGTTGGGTAGGGGAAAAAAGAGCAGGGGAAAAAAAAAAAAAAAAAGCATCCAAAAAACCAGGCACACATCCAGGCACTGAAAGTCCCTCCTCCTTTCCCCCTGTTCCACCCAAAGGATGAAGGATGTTCCCAGGTACATCCCAGACTGCTGGGATTTTGGGCTGCCCATGCTCTGCTCCCCCAGAGCCTGTCACTGTCTCCTGCCTCTTGGGATGAGCCATTAGGGCCTGGCACCCTGACAAAGTGGCCTGAGAAGGGTGAACACACCCTGCACCCATGTCTGAGTGTTTTGAAAGACTTGAACATCATGACCTGAAAACCAGGGATGAATTTGTGTCTTGGGAATGGTTTAGGTACACCCTCCCACATACAACCCTCCATGACTGCACTGGGTCCAGCATCCTCCTCTTCCAGAGGCAAATCTTCCACCAGAAAACAGGCCCATTGCTGAGATGAGAATTTCTTAGGAAAGAGCCTGCAAAATTCATCCCTTGGCCTTTATGTATTTCCTCTGAAAAAGGGTTTCATCCTCTTCCCTTCTCCTACAGCAAGCTCCTGGCAGCCTCTCCAGCCCCTTCACCTCCCCCCTCTGCTGGCCTGGCAGCCCTGAGCAACATTTCTCTGTCAGGTTGGAAAAGGGAATTTCTAACACCAACTAACAACACCGTGTGAAAAGCCACGACCACCTCGTGTAATGTTAGCACTCAGCCCAAGTAAATGTGTTCTTAATTACAGCCATTGCTCAGTTTTGCCTTCAGAAAACTCTGTTGCCTTTTGCCTCTGCCCAGCAGTGCTCTCTCTGGCCTTGCTCCTGTTACAGCACTGCATTTCAGATGCTGTTTCTCTCTCTCCAAGTGTTTTTTGCAGGGCCTTTCTCTCCCACATGCTTCAATACCTCCAGCACTGCATCCTCAGTGTCAGGTTTTGCTGCTGCAGGCATTGCTTTATGTTCAGATTATACCAGAACATCAAATTTAAGGTGCAGACAGGAACAAAAGGCCATGTAGACGTAAACCAACAGATGGGAAGTGCCTTGCTGCTCTGGTTGGGCAGATTTTGAAGCTAATAATAATTGTAAACATCTCTCTGCATCTTGTTTAATCCTTATAATCTCCTTACCCTCCAGTTCAGATTGTTGTTTTCTTTGTGTGCTGAGATGGTTCCTTGTAGCTGGGACATTTCTACCAGACCTGGATGCCTGCACGTTGCCCTTGCTGAGGTGAACCCAACCATCCAAAGATTCCATGAGGGATTTCTTTCCCAACAAAACATCTTTCATCCTTCCCATGAGGAAGGGACAGGCAGGGCTGTGGCAGCTCCAAAGATGCCTGCAAGTTAAAAAAAGAAATAAACATTCCACGATGAATGCATCCAGAGAACAGGGGTCACATTTTATTCCCAGTTTTGCTCTGGATCTGCTTTGTAGCTTTTGGAGTGGCCAGTTCTTACAAGCCTTGTTGTTTTACACACAGCCCCCAGGGTTATGTTATCAGATTACAGGCCTTCCCTTCCATTAAAACATGAAGTTTCTAGATATTTGTGGTTGAAAATATGAAGAACAGAAGTTCAAAAATCCTGACAGCATGCAGAGAAATCTGCCTTTGTTGGGTTTTTTTCTTGTTTAGACTCGGGGGAGGAGCTGACTCTGGGTTTTTGAGCTTTTAATAGTAATGCTGGAATCTGGTCACGTGGCTGATGAGCTTGGCCCTCCCAAGGCCAAGGGCTCAGGTCTCAGCTGACCAAAAAGGGACAGGCAGGCATTGACCACTCTAAAAAGTCACCAAATTATTTTCTGGAAAACAGTCTTGGCCTTGACTAGCCCCTCTTTCCTTCATCCCCCCCCCCCCTCCCCATTGCAATGCAAAGCTATTTTTCTCATTTTAAAGTGGTTTGAGATCCCTGTGTGAGAGGTGCAGGTCTCAGCTGTGACAATGATCCTCTCTTCTCTCACCTTCAAGCAGAGCCAGTGGTGGGAGGTGGCACCTTGAACTCAGCTGGCAGCAAATCCCACCCACTCTGCATCTGGAGCACAACACTATGGGCAGCAGCAACTGGACCAAAAGAGGCTCTTCAACCTGGGAGACAAGGAGATCATATCCAATTACTGAAGGATGAAGCTGAATAAATTTGATTCAGAATAGATTAGGGTGTGGGGTTTTTTTGTTGTTGTCATGTGAGTTTCTTGTGTTGGGTTGTGTTTTGTTTTGTTTAAGAATGAGGATAATTGGTCATGGGAGCAATTTCTCAAGAATTGGGTTAGATCCTCTAGCAGTGGAAAAACTTAAGCTAAGCCTGGATGCCTTTCTGGAAAGGATAATGAAGTCCTGTGGCTTCTAC